>NC_040037.1:14127775-14311642 GCF_003713205.1 Coffea eugenioides
AATGTGTGTTTGAACACCGGCATCAACTTTGGCAGTTGGCACAAGTCCTTTGACATCAGCAAATCTGTTTGAGAATCTGAAAGTGGACCTCCTCATAGATGCACTTTGGTGATGACGACCATCCAAAATTTCAAGGCCACGTTGGAGACTAGCAGCCAATTGCTGAGTCGGTTTGGAACTTCTACGTCTTTGACCTGACATATTTAGACAGATGCTATTTGAGGGCTTTGCAAAGGATAAACATGGAGGTTCCGGCTCCAAGTTATCGTTAGCCAAATCTTTGCAGGAAGCAGTTAGTGTTGATGAAGTTCTTAGACTTTTCCTACTACTATTAACAACTTTCGGTGAAACGCTTGGAGTTGGAGATTTTAGAGGTGGAGACACATTGCATGGGACAATGCTGAGATCAGTGGAAGCTTTTGTATCCTCCTCAAAGCACGTTGGAGATGTGCAAGGTGTGCCGTTGAGTTTGTTGTCCAACTCAAATTTCTTTGATGTATCTTCCTCTGCTAGTCTTCTTGATAGATCATCATTCCGTGAACTCAAGACAGAAATGTCAACATTTTCCTCATTAGGCCGTTCAGACAAAATTTTGTCAAGTCCATTGACTGGTGAGGTGATCAGATTATCTTCAGCATTTCTTTCACTGCAGTTATCGTAATTTTGTTTCTGAGAGTTGGAATAATCTGGCAAGTTTGCTACTACACCACTGACTTCGTGCTTGTCCACTTGTTCATCTACTTCTTCCATGTTAACATCGTCCTCCAGAACTGGTTCTCCACTAGATGTCTTACATTGTGGTCCCTCACACATTCCATCATCAAAGCCCACAAGCTGAGCAGTTTTTATTACAGAGTCTGGTTGGTTGACATCCAAACCAATGCTTTGCTCATCACCAGCTGATTGGAGACGAAGTTCTTCATCTTGGTCAACAATTTCCATTTCCTCATCACTATCATCATCTCCATGACGTAAAGCCATTGCACAATTACGGCTAAAATTCAGGAGATTCAAGCTTCTTCTAATATTCCACCCTTTCGAATAATTTCCATCTTGGTTAGTCTGATTTGCATTGGCCCTCATGCGCAGCAGTTCATCCTTTTTTTTTCATGGAAAAACAGAAATTGCATCAGCATTGCCAAACCTCACTGTTGCAATATGTAATTGGTTGCTATTCTAAAAATGTATTTCACTATCACTAAAAGATGTCTGAAGGCAGATAAACGTTGTACCTTCAACTGCCTGATGACTTCCCTAAGCACATTTACGTCATCCTGCATTTCTTCATTAATTGTTGCCTTGTTCTTGATTGCCTTTGCACGCTGTGCAAATCTTAGTGTGCTAAAGGTCTCACTCTTACACCTTTGTGCTGGAGAAATAGCACATATCATTGCAAGTTTTGCATTTCCTCCGAGAGATTCCTGCAACAGAAATGTCAGCTTGGAATCTCTGTACGGGATGTGCCTCTGCTTTCCTGTCTGTGAAACCTCCGCAAGAATGTTTATTAAGTTCCTGACATAATTAGAAATAATAACAATTAAGAAAAAGAGATAAATTAACCTTTGCAAAAATTTGTTAACAGTTCATCCGTCAAAGCCTTTATTTTCCACATGGAGACTAAGCATGAGTTGTGTTTTTTTTGTCAAAGCCTTTATTTTCCACATGGAGACAATTTATTTTCCATAAATTGTGTTTTCAGCATGATAAACTAAGCATCAAATTCCTATTAAGCTGAGCCACATACGCTTTTCCAAACAAGGGCATTCTCACAATAGTAGCTTCAGTAGCAGAGATGTATTACTTTGTGGGATCAATGAAGCCTTAGACAAGTTATAAAGGAACAAGGACAAAGCTCTTGTATTTATACA
This sequence comes from Coffea eugenioides, assembly GCF_003713205.1. Classification (NCBI taxonomy): domain Eukaryota; kingdom Viridiplantae; phylum Streptophyta; class Magnoliopsida; order Gentianales; family Rubiaceae; genus Coffea; species Coffea eugenioides. Next base: position 14,129,644 of record NC_040037.1, read on the forward strand.
AGCCCACTGCCTGTATTGATTTCTGTTAGACTCAATTTGGCTTGTAACATATTATTATTGAGGAAAAGGACACAGCTACAACAGTGTACTATCTATCATGTAGACAGACCAAAGGTAGCAAATGGATACACACTTAAACTAAAGAACAAATATAATAGATAAATGAAGTAAACCAAAGGTGGTTAGGTAGTGCTCAACTTAAAGGAACCAATGTTGATAATGTAAGTGATGATCCAAGAACTGAAGACAAACAAATTGCGAAGTCTTACCCCAGCTGTGAAAGAGATCGATTAATATTTCCAGCCTCCTTCAAGCGCTCTCCTGCTGCACCTGTGAGCTTCTGTCTTTCAGATCCAGCAAGATCAACAAGATTTATTCTACTTGTTTTCAAGCAGCTTAACCCATCAGAGATGCTCTGCACAAATCAACGCATAGCTAGAAATTAGAGAGCATAAATTGTAAAGTGCTGTTCATGATAATATGATAGTAGAGAAAAGAAATGATAAGGAAAAAAAAAGAAGAAAAAGAAATGATAATAGAGCGAAGGCTCGGTGCAGGAGTCAATCACCTTGCATCGTGATTCAACAACACAAGTAAATACACTATGGGAGCGTGAACTGTCTGCGTTTATACTAGTGGACCCAGTTCTCCTATTTGACAATCCCTGCAAACATTTAGTAAATCATTAAATTAACAGTCACTGCAGATTATTTTTCATCCTCCAATATGATACCCAAGAAGCAGCAAAATTAGTATGATACATCCCTGGAAAGGTTTAAACAAGCCTATGCAATTGAAGGATGCCGAAGCCAGATATGACCTACTAACTAAGGCTAAGATTGTCAAACTGTTCTTCTCTGTGTTAGTCAGATCTAGATCTTTTACTGAGATAATGTATACATAGATTGTGTTAATGCACTTAAGCACATATATAGAAAAGAATTGTTCAAATATTACTTTAGGAACCGAAAAGCATACTTTAAGTTAAACATGCAGAAAAATATAGCTGAAAAAAGTAATTAAGTTTCCTAAAGACTCGTGCATTTTTCACCTTGATCTTTTCATAAATTGTCCAAAGTAGGAGAAGAATAACTAAAGGACAAAAATAGAACCCATACTTTAGAAGAAAATATAAGAGTCTTCCTCATCTTTCACTTCTAACTGCCAGAATAAAAGTCATAGCAAATAAATAGTTCAAAGTTATGTAAGATACTCCTGGATATTACTACAAGTACTTCTGTTCCCCATGTTTGCAATAAGAAAAGGATAGAACTCAATATATGGTTGTGTGATCAGAAAATTGGTCCTTCCTAGCAAGTTTCCCAATAATAATTGTCCCTCAATTTACTACATCAGATGCCTCTAGATCATCTTAACTTAAATAACATCAACCACAGATATGCTAAGTTTCATTTTTTCATAATTTATCATAGAAAACAGGTGAAGAAAGTGAACATACCTTAATCAAAAGCTGTATTACATCCTTCATTGTGGACACATATTCCTCAGTCAAATTGTCAACATAAACACCAGTTTTAACATCTTCTCTGATCTGGATTGGTAACAAAAGTTCAGAACCAGTAGGAAGTGAATTACAACAACTGGATCCTCCTTTGCATAGGAAGAGAATTGTTTGACATGTTTACCTGAAGGTTTTTTTGACTGGGTTCCAATAAATCAGTTATCTGTTCATTGTAAATCTGTATGCAAATGTCACAAAGTAAGTATAGTGAAAATGGTTCACTCCATGGACAAGTCCAGATAAGGTTGCTTAACCTCAAGAAAAGAACATCGACACTGATACATGAGCTGTTTGTCTGCATGCTTAGTTTGCTCCTAACACAGAAAAACAGAATCTCCATTTATTTTAAGTACAGGAAGTACAAAGAAACAAATCACTTAAATTTCAGTGGAAGAAGGACTTTTACCTCACTAATTCGCGAAAAAAGCCGCTGAAAAACACGAGGTGTTAGGCCTTGTTGATCATTTGATATATTTTCTTCTAAGGCATTGGCTGGTCCCCATATTGTATAAGTCTTTCCACTACCCGTCTGTCAATTTAGTTTGTGATAATCACTAATTAAAAGTCACAGTGACATAATATAAAGAACATCATCTAATTTCAATCATGCGTAAGCAAGTGCAATTTCGGGCATAGAAAACACATCCATAGATGCAGCAGCAGTGGAAAAAAGTCAATAACTAAAGAATACCTGTCCATAAGCAAATACAGAGCTATTAAAGCCAGCAAGGCAATTTTCCACAAGAGGAGCTCCAACAAGCTCGAATATATCAATCTGAAATTCACAAGGAAAATTAAGAATACTTTCTTTTCAGAAAATTATCTAAGTTTTCCAAATAAAAAGTATCAGCAAACTGAATATCTTGCCTGTGCTGACTCATAGTCAGCAATAGAGTCAAATGTGAAGGTGTGTCCTGCAATTGACAAAGAATCATTAGAGATCTTTTGGACAATCATTTCTCCCTCTTCCTCATCCTTGTTTAGTGGCCTCATTCGCACTATAACCTGGATTATGTAACACCAAAGAAATAATAAGCAGCAATTAATTATTAGGATCAAATTTAGGAACCTACAATAGTGAGAAAAGAATTAGAGCAACAAAAAAACAAGCATTAAAGTTGTTCAAATATTTAACTTGAAGTAATATGTCAACTATATAAACTTTACAGGAATAAAAAGGTTTCTGAGCGCTAGAATTCAAATTCCTTGGCCACAATTTTGCAGCATTAATCCTATACAGACTTAAGATTAAGCAAATAAAATACCGAACAAGGATTTAACTATCTAACTGGTTGACTGACAATCTTCCACTGAACTAATTTGGAATCTTCTCCAATATCTCAGCCAACCAGAAAACAATGTTGACAAAAAAAATGAGAATCAGCAATTTAGAACTGATTAATTAGAATTAAAATGAGTTATCTCCTACTCCCTCAACTCCACGGTGATGTTCTTTCTGCATGAAAAGAAAAGGCTTATTCAATTCTATGACTGAAGGTTTTATTCCAAGCCAAAGTCTCCAGTTAAGCACAAGCTTACTTTTTTCAGCTAATAATAATTCAAAAACATCGAAAACAAAGAAAAAAAATAAGAACTTACTTTTACTCCAGAATCAGTAGAAGCCGGATTTGGCCCTTTCTCAGATCCCGAAGCCTCCATACTGTGCTTCCTCTTAAGCGGAGGCCGAGGCGGAAGTGGAGATCTAATCTTCGCCGCTGCCACCACTGTCATGGGCGATGGCGATGGTTTTCTTGGATCTGACGGGGAGAAATACTCCACCGCAGCAACTTGATTCAAATCCGCCATCTGCGGTGGCGCATTCTCCTTCGAACTACTCGATTTCTGTCTCCGATGGCCACTACTATTGCTGCCAGAAACGCCTGGAATTCTCTGCTTCATCGAACTAGGGTTTGGAGACGACGGAGGCGGAAGGCCAAACGCTGACGTTTCACTCTGGTGACTGTGGTTTTCTTTCAAGATTGTATTTCTTGGCTTCATATCCGGGGGAAAATGGTGAAAATTATACAAAAGAAAAGAAACACGCGCACACACAGTGAAACTGCAGAGAGTGTGGAAGAAACTGTGTGTAGTGTGTGAGAGAGAAGGCGGGTGATTGGGGACAGGGGTTAGGGTTTGGTGATTCAGAGAGAGAGAGAGAGAGAAGAGGGGAAAATGAAATTGGAAGAGGAAGAAAGAAAATTAGCCGTTAGAAAGAGGGAAATTGGGACAATTTGAAAAGGGGAGAGATTCGTTTTAGTATTTAATTTTTTTCCCCTTATTTGAAAATTGGGTAATATTAACTTAAGACTTAAATCAAGGGGACGAATTTATGAGAAATAGCCCTAATATTTGGCCAATTTACACTTATGTCCGACGTGAACTGGCGAAGTCAACTTCTTGAAATAGAGCAGGTGAAAACGATGGTGCCTCAGGTAAATTAAGGAATCAGTAGTATCCCCAAGGTTTTTTGAAATTATATACTACATTACAACCAAAGGTTTTCTTTCTTTCTTTTCTGATTTTTCAATTTGCCATTATAGAATAAAAAAAGGACAGAAAATGGCATACAATTTTTCAATATTTATTCTTCAAGGAACAATATGATCTCCACATAGACTTTGGCCTCAACTCATGTCTTGATTTGTTTAAGTTTCTCGTACATATACGAAGTTAATCCAAAGTGCTTAGAAACGATATGGATGTGATTAATGTGACATTCTAAATCAATTTGACATTCTACGGTAATAAGTAGTGCCAAGCTAGAAAATCCTATAACGTCAAGCTACGAAAACTAATTCCAATGGCTAATAACTCCTCAACCAGTATACATACCTCTCTTCCCCTATAAATACTAGGGTGGCAATTCTTGACACGACCCGAAAACACGATACGAATCTAACACGAAACTAATGGGTTTGCATTGAGGTTTCGGGGGTTGGGGTCAGAATCAGGTCGAACCCGATGAATCCAAAAAGAAAACAGGTCGATTTCGGATCAACCCGTAATGACCTGATATGATCCGTTTACGAATTAAAAATAATTTAATAAATATAAAATTATGTTATCTAACTAAACTAAATCATTCTTTTTTTTTCAAAGGCATTAATTACTTAATCTTAAATGAATTTATTTAACTTGTGTGAAGTTGACATTATTATATTTGGACAAATAATATATTATGTTATTTTTTATTTTTATGCTGTTTTAATATATTTTATATTTGGTTTGGGATAAAAAACTTTTACGGTGTTTAATTTATTTTAGATTTGGTTTGAAATTAGTTATTTAAATTTTTATTACTCGATGATGTAATTAATTTTGTGAGAAATTAATTTTATTGAAAATTACAGTGATAAATTAATAAATAAAAATTAAGTATCGGGCCGACCCGTCAACCCGAAATTTTCGGATTCGTGTCAAGTATCCTAACCCGTTTCGGATTGGCGGGTCAGGAGTTTTTTTGTTATGCTTGGACCTCAACCCGACCCGCCAATCCGAACTCGACCCAATTGCCACCCCTATTAAATACCTCTCTTCCCCTGGGTAACAGGCAGTAGAAACTAGAAAATCATCCTCTCTTCTCTTCAAGACTTCAATCGAGGCTCCTAACACTTCGGAACTTGAATTATGGGGAAAAGTCCTATTCATCTCTTTGCCTTTACTTTTGTTGTGCCAAAGGATTTCAGGTCGGAGCTACTGAGCTTTCAACACTATGATGAAAAAATTTCTATAATTATTTAAAGTTCTCTATGTCCTTGCTCGCACATTAACCTTTATAGAAAATTCTATAATCCTTTAGGGAAACATTCTCTCAAATTATTTCGCTTAATGCTAATCTTGATTCATATTTTCCTGTATGTACCTATGAATGTCGATTTACCGAAACTTACAATGCAGAGAGACAAAATTCAATAAGTAAAATTGGAGAATTCTATTTTCCTTCTCTATCCGTACTAATACACAAGCTGAAATGTTAGAAGGGGAACTGTCAATATGTTTGTTTACTTAGGGAAGAGACTAATCTCTGCTCAGAGGTGCAATAAAATAAATTTAAACTCTCATAGAAAGCCAATTATCCCCTCGGCAAAAATAAAGGGCACCAATTTGCCTCGTAACGTGTCCTGTCCCGAGGACTCGATAAGATTAGGTGACTGTGAAATCTATAATTTGATTCTCAAACTCGCTATTCTCTTTTCCCCTTATAAACCTAACTTATATAAACATATACCACTTGAATCTGCAAATAATCAAACACTTTGGACCTTGATCCAAGGAGTTATCAAAATGCCAAGTAACTGAACCTGATATGGGGACAATTACTGGTCTAACGGGCCGACACGATTTCTTGCATTTCAACAAAATGTAAATTTGTTTGTTCATAATATAAATCAATTTGAATATAATATAATTTAGTGTGTGTATATATATGTGTAATTACCGGCTAAACACACGGAGGGTAAGATATACTAGGCAAATTCTGTGCGACAGGCAAATGTCTCAAGAGAGTTTCAAACTTTAGTTGGTAGGAAGGCATGACACCAACTCTATCATTCCGAATTTGTAGGAGATGTATGTATGTATATTTTGACCTCTCGTGTATTGCTAAAATCAATGCACATCTTATAATCTAACTTGTATATTTCTTTTTTTTCTTTTCCTTGAATTCCAAAATAAGTGAGTGACATGTATGACTTCGACGTTATTGATTTCCAGATATGGTGAGGAAATAATGATATGAAAAACAAAGGACTTAGGGTCTCAAACGGAATGGAAGGGTTTTCCAATCTACATTAATAAGAAGGTAAGCAAACTACCCCACTCGTGGTAAGCCAAATAGCAAATGGATCATAGTATTGAGCACAGATGTCTAGGACAGATAGGCTTAAGAAAACAAAATTAATAACAAAATCTAAAAGATTGAAATAATGGAGACACAAATTAAAGAGCGTTAGAAGGACAAAAATTCAGTCTTCATAAAATTTTCCCAACCGACCAAATGAGGAAACAACAGTGGAAAGTAATAGGAGAAAGAAAAAGACTTTGGGGGGACAGATGGGTTATAGCAGGAGACTTCAACGACATTTTGACAAATGAGGAGAAATGGGGTGGAACACTAAGAGAGGATTGGTCTTTCACTGACTTCAGAAAATTCATATCAGAAAATGACCTGATTGACATAGGCTTTGAAGGACATCCATGGACATGGAGTAATAACTGGGAGAATGAAGGAGAAGTGAGACAAAGGCTGGACAGATCCTTGGGTAGCCAAAGTTGGTCTCAAATTTTTCAAAGGGCTAAATGCACACATGTAGAAAACTTGGGGTCTGACCACAGTATGTTGCTGATTGACTCCAACCCAAGCACTCAGAGAAGGAAAAAGAGGTTCTTTTTTGATAAAAGATGGTTACAACAGGAGGAAATACATCAAGTGATTCAGAAGGCATGGAATGAGGAACAAGAAGGCTCAAGAATGTTTAAGGTTACAAAGAAGATAGCTAATTGCAGAGTAGAATTACTCAGATGGAGGAGTAATTTTCAGGATAATGCTAAGCTGAAAATCTCAAGCATCAAAAAGCAGCTCGAGGAGGTGCAAAGGGATGGGGGGATCAATGGAAAAATGAAGAAGAAAGAGCTTAAAGGTCAATTGAAGCAAGCATACATGGAGGAAGAATTGTATTGGAGTCAAAAGGCAAGATGTAAATGGCTCAAACATGGGGACAAAAACACCCAATTTTTTCATGCTAATGTTCGAGGGAGAAGGAAAAAAAACAGAATGCAAAACATACAGCGAGATGATGGCTCTTGGGCCGTGAGTGAAGAGGATTTGGGGGCAGAAATAGCAAAATATTACCAACAATTATTCAGTGGTGCAGAGGTAGATTGTCTAGATGAGATTTTGGAGGGTATACCACAATCAATCTCTCAACAAATGAATGCCAAGCTAACTAGGAAAGTGCAGGAGGGGGAAATAAAAAAAGCAGTGTTCTCTATGGATCCAAACACAGCCCCTGGCAGTGATGGTATGAGCCCCTTCTTTTTCCAAAAATTTTGGTACATTATAAAATACGACATCATTAGAGCCATTCAAAGTTTCTTCCATTCTGGTCATATGTCTAAAGCCTTTAACCACACGGTTATTTCTCTTATTCCTAAAATTGACAACCCCACCAATCTCCAACATTTTCGACCTATTAGTCTTTGCAAAGTAGTGTATAAAATCATTTCAAAAATTCTTGCAAATAGACTCAAAGAGGTGCTGGATGCTTGCATTAGTAAGAACCAGGCTGCCTTTGTTCCTGGTAGGCAGATTTTAGACAATGTTATCATTTCTCATGAATGTTTGCACTACTTGAAAAACAAAAGGAAAGGAAACAATGGTTTTTTTGCTTTGAAGTTAGATATGTCTAAAGCTTATGACAGGGTTGAGTGGAATTTTCTGGAGGAAATCATGCATAGAATGGGTTTTTGTGACAAATGGACCACTTGGATTATGAGTTGCATCAAAACAGTTACCTATTCTTTTAACGTGAATGGTGAGGTAAGAGAATATGTGAGACCAGAGAGAGGTATCAGACAGGGAGATCCTTTATCCCCATACCTTTTTTTGATTTGTTCTGAAGGCCTTACTAACTTGATTCAAAAAGCAGCACGAGAAAGAAAGATCACAGGAATGAAAATTTGCAGAGGCGGACCAGCAATCACTCATCTCTTCTTTGCTGATGATGCTATCATTTTCAGCAAAGCAGACCCTGAGGAAGCATTAACGCTGATGAATATCTTGAAACAGTATGAAAGAGGTTCTGGCCAGATGCTAAACTTAGACAAATCTTCAGTGTTTTTCAGCAAGAACATCTCTCAGCAACAACAAAGAGAAGTGTGTAGGCATCTTGGCAATATCCAGAGGGTACATCAAGGAAAATATCTAGGATTACCCATGGTTATTACAAGATCTAAGCGACAGGTTTTCAGCTTTATCAAGGAAAAATGTGAGAAAAAGATGCAACACTGGAAAAACAAACTCTTGAGTACGGCTGGGAAAGAAGTTCTCCTCAAGGCGGTCACTATGGCTATGCCTACATATGCCATGTCGTGCTTCAAACTACCTGTCCGTCTATGCAGGGAACTAAGTAGCTTGATGGCCAATTATTGGTGGGGAGAGGAACAAGGGAAGAGGAAAATGCATTGGTGCTCCTGGCAAAGAATCACACTGGACAGAAAGAAGGGGGGTTTAGGTTTTAAGGATTTGCTGAACTTTAACAAGGCTTTATTAGGGAAACAAATCTGGAGGCTGATAACAAGGCCCAATTCTTTAGTTAGCAATGTCCTGAAAACAAAGTACTTCCCTAAATCCACAATATTCAACTGCCAGGTACAACACAATTCTTCATGGATTTGGCAAAGCATCATGGCAGTCAGGGAGGATGTGCAAAGAGGGCTAATAAGGAAAATAGGAAATGGAAGGAGTACAAAAATTTGGGATGACAACTGGGTACCAGAGATCCCCCATGGAAGGCCTGCTTCAACGAGGCCTCGAAACTGTAATTTGCATAACGTGGCAGACTTGATTCAAAACTTCAGATGGAAAAGAGCCTTGGTTTTCAAACTATTCAAGGAAGAGGAGGCCAAAATGATACTCAGGATACCAATTAGCTGGGCTAACAGGGAGGATGGGCATTTCTGGTTACATAGTCGTAATGGCCAATATACAGTGGCCTCAGCTTACAAGGAACTAAACAAGAAGGGTGAAGAACAGCAGCAGAAAATGCATACAAGAGGAGAAACCAGCCTAGAGGACCAACACCTGTGGAAACACTTGTGGAAGCTTAAAGTGAAACACAAGCTGAAGATTTTTATCTGGAAATGCCTGAATAAGGCATTACCTGTTAATGAAGTGGTGTTTAGCAGAACCAAGAAAGGATCACCAATATGTGAGAATTGTGGTGAAGCTGTGGAAACTGTAGAACACCTACTATTTCGTTGCAGGATGGCAGAAGCATGGCAAATAGCACCATTGAAATGGGATGGTATTGATGACCAACAAGGGAACTTTAAAAGATGGTGGAATGCTTTAACAGAGGCTAGGAATCGACCTGAAGGGCTGGAACACATTGCACTCACTGTAAACATTTTGTGGCAAATTTGGAAAGCTAGAAATGACTTTGTGTTTCAGAAAAATAGAAGACCAGCAAGTAAAATCATACATCAAGCTCAAGAAGAGTGGCTGGAAATGCAGAGAATCCAACACAGCAAGGACCAGATGAGCATTCCAAAAACAACAGAAGCTGTAGTGCAGCAGGCAGTAACCACAAGTACTGAAAGTCCTATAACCATTTGCCTAGCTTTTGACACTCAGAGAAAAGCAAGTCAGATGGGAATAGGCATAGTGGCAGTGAGGGGAAATGATCAAGTGCTAGCTACATGGGCAGTAAAGGAATATAGCACAGGGAACATTCTCATGGATACTGCAGTGGCCATCAAGCTAGCAATGATAAAGGCAAGGGAGCAGCAATGGAGGAGAATTCAAGTAGCAATCACACAGCGACAGCTTTTGAAGATGATAGAAACCAAAAGGGCTACGGACATTCGACTTCATTCTCATATTGAGGACATCTACGATTTAAGCTCAATGTTTGTGGAATGCTCATTTGTTTTAGCTAGGGGGGAAGTGACGAATAGCTTAGCTAACCTCAGTTTTTATGCGCTAAGCATATTTTTTGATGAGGAATGGTTAAATCCTCAGTGTCGAAGACACTTGTATAGTGCAGCTTGAGCCTTTGCTCATTAGGTGTAAATTTTTACACAAGTTAATATAATTCATTATCGTTTCCGGAAAAAAAAAAAATAATAATAAAATAAAATTTTCCCAACCATCCTCAAATTAAGGAGAGTTCCCAAACATGAAATGTAACTTACTTTTACGTGAATTAACTAAGCAACTCTTCTTCAAGAACCAATTAAACAGAGCTTGTGAAACTAGGAATCTAAGCTTAATTCCTCAAGGCTCAAGGTATCTGGTACGTACTCGGGCCTTGCTTGAATTCAAAGATGCATTATCATCCCATTCTAAAGCAAAAATAATCTGCATCTTCCCACTGTCAAAATTCACTGATTCATCCAGCGAAGTGTTGCAGTCCAGAGGCGGCTGCTTGATAACTACTTTCTTTAGATCATTCTGCCATAACTTAGTGCAGGTAGATTTGCAGGACTCCTCACCCCGTCTGTCAGCCAGCATGTTGAGCAAGTACTTGATCATGAAGTTGCCAGTACTTAGATGTGCCTTCGTTTTCGGCAAGACTAAAGTCTTAGGATGACATGCCAACAACAAACCATCAATAAGATTAATACAGCTATGTTCATCAATGTTTGGTGACCACTTGGCCACAGTATATAACTGGAGTTCCTCAACTTGAACAGGAACACAAGCACTCGCAATCATCGCAATCAATCTGTCTTCTATGCTCTCTTGGAAGCCATGTTTAGCCTGAGGGAGTTCGATTCCCAGTGATATTCTAGACGGAACCAAATTCAACATCAGCTTATACAACCTCAGAAACCACGAGTAGTCAATGAGATGAGGGCAGCATATAGATATACAAGACCTCATATTGCATGAAGCACTTGCAAAAGATAAATTTGGGATGATTTGATTGCTATATGAGAAAGATGCAAGGCTTGGAGCATCAATATCTAATTCTTTGGGCGTTTCTGAAGATGAAAACCAGTGTATGTGCTTCAGCGAGTGGCTTGTTAGATTTATTCTTTCCAAGCCAGCAAAGCTACCTGATTCTATAACTCTCAGATACTCGAGACGAGGGAATTTGGTCACGAAGTCATCGAACAATTTACCATTTCTGATACATCTGCCACTATATAGTGATAAGCTCTTCAAATTTGGAGATGTGCCCAGTTGAACAAAATTCATCCAATCCAAAGACAACAACTCAACATTCTCAAGACAAGGTGCTTGATCAACTTTGATACTTAAATCATTCTTTACATATATACGAAGTTTTTCGAGGCTGCAAAGATTGATCAACTCGATTTTGTTCAAGCCCCTGCAATCAATGATCACCAAATCATTGATCGAGGGGCAACCCGCAATTAAGCAATGAAACATCTCGTTAGTTATGTAGACTTCTTCAAATTTTAATACCTTGATATTCTTGCACATAGTATTCCTTTCACCATATATCTGCATTGGGAATCTACAATTTTTAACCCGTAACTCTGTTAATGATTCAGCCTTAGGTAATATGTCACCAATAGGCAGAGTGTACGATGAATACAGACCTTGATGCAAAGTGACTTGAAGAACTTTGACACCAAATTCTACAGCAAACCCAAGCCATGTGTTGATCAGGTCACAAGCCACATAATCGTCCTTGATCAAGGTCATGGAAAGATTGAACTCCTCTATATGATGATCTTGGTAAGCATGTTTCCGCAACAAAGTATAATTGCTAACATGGGCCCTGAACTTCTCTTCACAACTCGAGCAATTTCCTGGATGCTTAAGTGAGCAATTTCGTTGATCCTCGAAAAATTTACAAACAGGGTTCTTTATTTGGTGGAAGTACCGATCATCAAAATCTAATCTGGGGTTTGTGCGCCATGCCTTCAGCCAAGCCTTGGATAAAAGGCTTGCTTGGGTTCTCTGTTTTGTGTTGAGAAAAGAGAATATATGGTGGATTATGCCTTCCGGCAAGTACAGCGGCACTTCTTTTTCCATGGTTTTGGCTCTTGAATTGATACAATTAACTTCGAGGGGATGGGTTGAAAGCAAAGGCAAAAGAAAAGATGTGGAGGTTTTCGTATACTTTTTAAGTTCGCAAAATTTTTCTTTTAGGAATCCTATAATGGGATGCCCTATAATGCGTCTATTCCGTTTCCTATTAGGACTCCAAGTATAGCATTGCAAGAAAACTCAAGTGTTTCAAACACTTCAGCCACCTAAACTTTAGCATGTTTATCACTTTAGTGCCTACTTATAGTTTTTTATCATTTATTTATTTATCTTTGGGTTCAGTGGAAAGCTCCAATTGTACAAGGAGAAGGGAAAATAGGAGGTTTCATAGTGGAACTTTTTATGACTTAACCTCCTCGACAAAAAGTCTTTTTTTTTTTCCGAAACGATATTTGATTATATTACTATCAAAAGATAGTAGGTCTAAGTTGACAGGATATGTAATTTTTGAGTAGAAAATCAAATATGTTATTTGACTATCAAAAGGGTTTTTTACACTTTATACCCTTGACTTTTAGTATTTCTATCACTTTAGTCTCTTAAAATATTTTTATCAGTTAAATTTGAGAAAGTTGAAAAAATATTAGATCAAAATAGAAAATTTCATGAGAAGAACATAGAACAAAAATACTCTATTCAATATCTCTAATCTATCTGATTCTAGGGTTTTTAATTTTAATGATGGTAATTTATGTCACTTCAAAATTCATTTGTTGAGTCCTTGAGTTGCAAAATGACTAGGGGTGGCAATCAATCTAGCATTTCAAATCCCACTTGTAGTGAAAAAAAATTCAAAAGCACTCCTTTGATGTAGTTAGGTTTGTACACCTGCTAATCCTTTACACAACCTTTTTAGATTCCCCCTCCCTATAGAATATGATAGATTAGGTTATAAGAATATAATCGTTATAACAAAAAAAAAAAAAGTGGCTAATCAAATACTTATTTGAGCTCGAGTTTGACTGAGTTGAAATTGAGCTTGAGCAACTCTAACCCCTTTTTTGGTCAGGGTCAAACCTTAAGGCATGCAGTTTAAAAGCTTTGTCAAGCTTTTCTTTTATATATAATAATAATAATAATAATAATAAATAATAATGAAATTGACGAAGTCTCCATTAGTAGTAAGGCCAATTATTATCGAGGAATTCTCAATTTGAGCTCACTTTGTTTTCTCAAGCAAGCTCTAGCACGAGCTCAACCTCCTTAAATTTTATTCAAGTCGAGCTCAAGTGCCTAAATATAGCATTCATCTAGCTTGAGTATATGAGTATTCAGAATTTACTCAACTCATTGCCACCTCTAAAAATAAATATCCACCTAAGGGAGTGACACAAATTGACATGGGTTTATTCATTTTCAGCTAGAGGTGGAAAATAACTAGATCTGGAATCTCATAAGTTGAGTTATTATCCAGTTCAATCAGATTGTATAATTTTTATAATATTTCATGTAAACCAAAACAACTTTAACGTAAAACTTAAGTTTGTAACTTGTACAACTAAATTTGTGCAAAAACATGATTACACCAAAATTGTATGAGTTTATACCCAATATTATTAGATTTAAACAATTAATTTGAACTATAACTTGTAAGGCCTCAAATCTGGAAATAACGATATGAAAAACAAGTATTCTAGGACTCAAAAGGGGTAGAGTTTTCCACTGTACATTAATGAGCACGGACAGCGAGTTCATTGGTATATTACCTTCTTCGTGGTAAGAAATAGACGGACGCAGGAGCATAGATTAGATGACGAGTTTTTTGCCAAAATAACTCTTTTTCTAAAAATATTTCTGGTGTGATTTATTTTCAAATTTTATTCATATAATGATGTTATTATTGCTATCTAGTTATCCTGAGTGTTAAGTAGCATAACAAGAAAGGAAAGCTTCAATCTAGTAGTAAATATATAAAATCTATAGTTTCCAACATGAACTGAAAATTAAAAGTTTTTTGTTATTATGGAGGCACAAGAAGATTGCATAACTTTGATAATTTCTTTATAATTATTTAAAATAAATTCCACCACTATCAACCTTGCTATATTTGGTCTTTGCATTTTTTTTTGAAATGTATCAAACCTATTGTGCATATTTGTTTCAAAAAATAAAATTGGAAAATACAAAAATTGCATTGATAATTGTGTGTAATAGCAAGAAAAAGTTATAAAAAATTCAAGACTCTTGTAATTGCTTCCGTTATCCTTCCAACTTCCTGAAAAGAACTCTTACAATAAGTAATCAAGCTACAAAATTCAGCATAAAATAAAAAATTCATTAATTAAGTAAATGTTGTCATATTATCTAATGCAAGAACTACCTGAATTTTTACAAAAAGTAGTCAAGCTACAAAATTCAGCTAGGTCGCTTGCACAAATTTTTTTTTTAAAAAAATCATTAATTAACTAAATATTGTCATACTATTTAATACAAGAACTACCAGCATTTGTCCGTAATTAGTAAGGCCATCTTTTACGTGTTATTTATAATACTACCAGATAAAAGAACTACTAGTAGTTTAAAGCAAAATGGGGACCGGTAAACTTCATGTAATGCAAATGAAATCTACTACAATAATTCTAAAGTTGCTCAAAAATAACACAAACCACCAATTTATGTTGAATATATGTGGAAAACTATTTCAATTACATGAGATTATTTGATCATTTGATAGAGAAGCTTAGAAATGAACATGCTCATATATGTGGTCGAAATAAAAAATGATGAGTATGAATCTATCGTTTCTTGTAGTTTTCCTCCAAGACATTTTATCAAACACACGGTGTGTGAAATTATTATTAAACTATCACTATTCAAAATTTTTTGAAGGCCATAGGAATGTTGCAAAAACTGCATAATAAAAAAGACAAGAGAATAATTTTTTTTACCTTGAAATTGTCTATTCGAGAAGAAGATTTTCATCTACTAAAACAATTTCAATGTTGATACTAAAGTTTTAAATTTTGTTAATATAAATATTGGCTCCTCCGAATTCATACCCTTGACAAGGGAAAAGATATGGGAAGAAAAAAAAATGCAAGAAGGTTCAAAGAGAGAATTGTTGAAAGATATCAAATGGGAAAGAGAAGTGCAGTGTGCTTCTATTTCTATCGTGACATATACGTACGCATCCTGTGTGACAAAAAAAATTATAAAAGTAATAAATTTTAAAATTAAGTTACTTTGGGTATATGTTTAGGAAAGAGAGTTATTTTGGCAAAAGCTCTTAGATGACTAGCACTGATTGGCTTAAAACAAAAATTGATGATGACATCTAAAAGATTTAATCTTCATAAATTTTCATCCATCCTCAAATCGTAAGAACAGCAAATGAAGTAATAAGTTTTACTTGAAATAGTAGTGAATTTTGTGTAAAACAAAGTCGGTAAAGTTTATCGATAATATAGTAAGGTTTACTTACCAAAAAAAAAAGTAAGTTTTACCAAGAGCCATCTAGAAAAGTACTATTTGGTAAATTTTACTAGAACTTTATTTGGTTTAAAAGGTACTAAAAGTCTTCGAAGAGGTTGTAACTTTCACTAAAAGGATGGTAAAATTTACTTAAGACCTAGTATATTTTCCGTAAAAGAAAGGGTATTCTATAGTTAAACACCCCTTTATTCTATAGTTTTATGCCAATCTTTTATTAATTTAACTTTACTATTTTAACAATTATTTGTGAAATAATTTGGAAAAAAGGAAATCAATAAGAAAAGGCTTTTCAAATAATTATTTTTTTTGCCCTTAATACCATTCCCTTCCCCCTTAATCTTTCTATAACAACCTTATATCAAATTTTGCTCATTATTCGAATAATTATTCATTCCACAAAAATTAGAAGATTGTAAATCTAAATTGCCTACTCAAGCCATTAATTTTGCACTTAAATATCTGTCTTCTCTACTTTTTTAAAATCTTCCTATACCAATCTTATATTAAATTTTCTTCAATATTCTCATAAATATTTAGGAAAAAATTTAGGATAAAAAAAATCACTATTTTGACAAATACTGTAGCACTTAGTGCCCTTTCCCTTCCAAAAAAAAAAAAGAACTTTTAAAGTCTTCCTCATGTAAATCTTATCTTAGAAATCAATTTGGTAGAAAACTCAAAAAAAAAAGTGTAAAACTGGAAGAAAAATATATCTATTTCCCTTAAATGATTGTTTTAGAAGTACTTTAATGAGATAAAGGTGACATTATTGCAAAATTCATTATTTGAGGGGAGGTTGGTGATATTTTAAAATTTCAAGGGTGTTAAGTGGTGTTCAAATAAGCCTTAGGGAAGGTTTCTAAAATTATCCATAAAAAAGGTAAGATTTAATAATCAAGTCACATGTTTTGCTTGAAAAAAGTAGTAAGTTTAGCATAAAGTTTTGCTTGAAAGATATTAAGATTTGTTAATGATTTAGTAAAATTTACTAAAAATGTGGTAAGATTTGTTATTGAAATCATACGTTTTGACTAGAAAAAAGTACTAAAATTTGTATAAAAATGGTAAGTTTTTTGCTTGAAAGTAAGATTTTTTATAAGCTTTATCACAAAAATGTAAGTTTTGGAGAAAAGTAGTAGTTTTTTGTTAAGATTTGTTATCTAAAAAATAAGTTACACAAATTATTGAAACTTACTTGTTCTAACAAAAACATACTATTGGTTGTATTAAATAAGCAAATTTCATACACACTGTCGATGTATCCACTATCACGGTTGGATAAATGACACATAAACAAATTTTGCACATGTATCATATATTTAATGATGATAGTATATATACTACAGTGTATATAAGATTAATCCATATTAAGTATACCATTGCAAATTCGTCCAGTAAAACCTGCAATTATAGGTTAAAACCTGTGCATAGTATCCAAATGAGCCGCCACTCATTTGCGAGTTACAGTGTGACTCCTCATCAACTAGTGTCCCTCTTACATGAACGAATTAACCCTTCTTCAAGAACTAATTAAACAGATACCGTAATGAAACTAAGAGTCTGAGCTTAAGGTATCTGCTTCTTGGGCCTTGCTTGAATTCAAATATTCATCATCATCCCATTCTAATCTAGTTCAGAGACGGCAGCTTGACATCCACTCGCTTCAGATTATTCTGCCATAATTTAGTGCAGGGTGATTTGCAGGACTCAATCATCTCGTCGATCAGCCTGCATCTCGACGTAATTGATCACAAAGTTATCAGTACTAAAAACAGCATGTCTTCTACGCTCTCGTTGATGTCGTGCCCTTTTCGAGGAACTAGGATGTCTAGTAAATATTATCGACGGAAGCAAATTGGACCCACCGGGAGTCAATGAGGTTGAAGCAGTATATAGAAGTACGACACACCATATTGCACGAACCATTCGCGAAAGACAAATTCGGGAAGACTTTATTGCCATTTTAGAAAGATGTAACTCTTGGAGCTTCAATCTCTACTTAGGCCTTTCTGATGTTGAATACCAGTAGATATGCTTCAGCGAGCATTGTTAGATGTTCTCTTTCCAAGTGGTCATAGGAAGCACATTCCACACATTTCAGAGACTCGATATGAGGAGATTTAGTCACGAAGCTGTCAATCAATTTACCTGTGTTGACACATCTGCCACATAGTGATAAGCTCTTCAAATTTTGAGATGTGCCCAAATGAATGAAATCGAACCTATCCAAAGACTTCAACATTCTCAACATTCTCAAGACTTCAACTCAAATTTTGAGGTGTGCCCAGATGAATGATGACCCTAGAACCATGGAGAAAATTCTTAAATTGTGATGAAAAAAAAAAGTTATTCTACAAAGGGGGTGATTTGTGAAGTTGGTTCCACAAATGTGATCTTCGCATTTGTGAAATGCGAGTTCAGGTACCTCGCATTTCACAAATGTGAGGTAAGTGTTTTCAGAAAAAAAAGCTCGCATTCTCCAAATGCGAGCTTATAAAGCTCGCATTTGGAGAATGCGAGCTGAGATACCTCGCATTCAAGAAATGCGAGGTACTCAATCTTCTTGCTCCATTTGCTGGTACAAGAACCAGCATGAAGTACAAGACCTCGCGGTTGCAAAATGAGAAGCAACAAATGGGATTTTTCTTCATTTTTCTTTTTTCTCCAAGATTACCAATACACAATTCCACCTCACTCACCAGAAGATGCCAAGAATATTCTGGAATTAAGAGCATCAAACGGCTCAAATTCTGGCCATAAAAATGCAGCAAACAATTACCATGGATGCCAAGAACTGGGGCTGAGAGTTTTGAGGGACTGAGGAAGACAAAGAGCAAGAGTGAAATGGGGGGGAAAAGGGAAGAGTGGAAGCAAGAAGCTTTCGGAGGGTTGGAAAGGATGAGCTGGAGCAGGAAAGAAAAGAAAGCAGAGGAGAAACTAAGAGAAAAAGGAGGAACTTTGCAGCTGGGTTTGTAAGAGAGCTACGGGTTGAGTGAGTTGCCTGGGCGAGAACCTCGCATTTGTTAAATGCGAGGTATATGACCTCGCATTTAACAAATGCGAGGTCTGTTTTTCTTTTTCTTTTTTTTTTTGATTTGAATGTTAGGAAAATTCAGGGAGACCTCGCATTCAGCAAATGCGAGTTCCTTGAGCTCGCATTTGCTGAATGCGAAGACCCCCTGAACGGAATCCCATACAAAAAATGCCCCCTTTGTAGAATTTTTTTAAAAATCATCATAATTTTAGAAATTTCTCTAGAACCATGTTACCAAGTGGACCAAACTTTAGAACACATCGTATGATGCAACCGGCTGCTAATAGACCTTGTAAAATAAGAACTACCCTGGATGGAAGGATCCAAGTTACTCCAAAAGTCGAGTCTACTAGCCCAAGTTTATTTACAAATTCGAAACCCAAACAAGGAATAGTTAGATGAAACAAAACGTAGAAGATTTTTTTTAACAGTTGTTGGACACCTAACTGCACATTTCATATGGTTTGTTGCAAGACTTGAACCATTTTAGATTTCTTCATGAGTAGCACAAATTTTTAAGTAGCAATTTCTTGTATAGGGCTTCAAAGTATGCCTATTTTTCAAAAATTGGTCCAAGATAAATACTTCTCAACTTTCTCCAAATAGGAAGAAAGCAATAAGTACTGGTGCAAGACAATTGATGTACCCTCTGCACCCATTATTACCCTGTCGATCGTCTTCATACCTGTACAATTATAGTCCAAATGAAACCAAATTTCTATTATTTCTGTGCAACCTATTTGATCAGCCATCACACAACAGAATTCCATCTTGCCTTGTTTTGTCCTTTTTTTCTTTTTGGGGTCAAAGCAAACAATCACCCCAGAATTATATCAAACTTAAACATATTCCTTGTTCATCAATCAGCACTACATTTAGAGTTCCAATTGACTTGGCAACGGTACAAATTGAATTGCAAATGCGTTCACCATAAGCCAATTGTTTCAATTTATAAGTCCACTCATAGTTTCAGTGACATATGTTAATCTAACATTCCATTTTGTGAAAAATATACTGGCTTCTCTGTACTGAGTGCTTGTGATACCTGGTTTCTTTTTGACAGGTGCCGAACCTGTGCAATAATAAATACCTACTCGAGAAAAATACAGATTTTGTATATTGCGGTGAGTAGGGTCGAATCCACAGGGACTGGAGATAATTCGTTTCTTCTAGAGTCCAAAGTATGGGGGGTTTTTGGATTAAATGCTAACTAAATAAATTAACTGCAGAAAATAATTGATTAAGAGAAATAATTAAGGGAAAACTCTAGCCAAGGGTACACTTCAGAAATGGTTCAGGCACTGATCATTGATTCACAGATAATTCCACATTTATTAATAGATTAGTTATAGTTGTCATGCACGCGATAAACAACCAACCCTTCCTTAATTTCTCGATAGCTAAGGTACGACCGTTAGCTATTTTTCTAACCCAAAAACAACCCTAGGTACGACCGTAGGATTTAATTTCTAGATTGTATTAATAATTAGAAAGGCCCAATCCTAACTAACAAACACGCTACGAGGGTTTGTTTAAACTAGATCGTATGCTCCCCTGACATAAACCCAATTACGCCAGTTGCTACTAAGATAGAGATAACGAACAATTACGGATTCAATTATCCCTATTTAGCAAAATAGCCTATATGAATAATTAAATATTGCGCATCTATTCAATCACTCACACGAGCTATAGCAATTAAAAGCAGGAAACATATAAATACCAATAAATTAAGGAAGCAATTAAAATAAATTAGATCTCACAGTAATTGTTGAACCAAATCTTTAGTTGTCCCCTTGACTAGAAAAGCTTAACCACGCCTCCTGAGAAAATCTCCCCGTTGGGGAATATTGTCGAACACCTGGCGTGTGTCAGAGGCCAGTCTAAGGAAAGAAAGAAAAGAAAACTAAAACTAAACTAAAACTAAAGCCCTAGATATATCTTGCTTCTGTCCGTTGTCCCCTTTTAAAGCAACAAAAGAAAGATGACTAAAAACTATCTAGGTGGTCCCCACACATGTGGACAAAGCCTCCCAAGTACTTCTTGTTCCAAGTCTCTCTACGTTGCTTTCTTTGAAGCCCAAATGACCAAATGCCTTTCACTAACTTGTGGTCCCCCACCAATTCAAGGGCCCAAGGATTGAAACCCTTAGAAATCTCCATATTTTTCACAAAGTCCCTCCTTTTTGGTAGTTTTCTGCTTCATTCCTGAAATTGATTCCAAATACCAAATATGAGTAAATATCAGCAATTAACACAATATTTGTCAGGGATAGAAGGGAAAATTAATAATAAAAATACTAACAAATTATACCCTATCAATTCCCCCCACACCTGAATCATGCTTGCCCTCAAGCATGAGAACAGCAATTGAACACCAAAATTTTGACAATGGCTATTGCTCTAACTACCGTATTGCCAAGATACCCAGAAAAACATATATCAAGCATCACAGTTAAGATCCAAGAAAAATCACTCCGGTTAGCTTCCCAACCACCAACTCCTCCAATTTAAAGCAAACTAATCTAAGAAAAAGGAATGGTTGCTCACATTTATCAGCAAATGGTCCAACTATTAACCAAAATCTCGACATTAAGATCACAAACCGGCAAGCTGACTTATTCACATACTAACACAATCTTTATTTTATTTTTTCCTTTTTTTTTGTTTTTTTTTGTTTTTGAGTAACAAAAGACTTAGTCTATAGCCCTTAGAGCCTTTTGACGCGAACTCCAACATTTGACAGATGGAGGAGCCCGGTTACTCAGCTCTAATTGCTACGGGACCACGCACTCATAGTAACTACTACCTTTTGACGCGAGAATCGACACTTTAGGTGAAGATCCCCGGTTACTCAGTAGTAACAACTAGTGGAGTACAGTCACCTCTTATTTATGATAACATACCACAATAACTAGAAAATATCACAAAAATAACAGCAGCCAGCCTCAAATTTCCAAACATGGAGAACTAAAATTAATAATTGGACCAATTCACATGAAAAATGCCAACAATCATTCCCTATGCCTAGAAAAGTTAACCAAAAATTGGAAAAGTTAAGCAATTATTGCTATTCACCAAAGAGATATTCCTGAACTCAACCACATCAACTTGATATCCTTTTATTACTAAAACTTGGCAATAGCAGAATTAGAGGCAACAATCCAGCATCAAAACTTGGTAGTTATAGAAGAGCTGACCACTAGAAAAAAGAAAAGAAAATAAACGAAAAAGGAGATAAATATCAAACTAAAACAAAGGAAAAACCTCTAGAACCTAAAAACTAAAAATACTAGCACCCAAACTGACCCCCCCACACCTAATCACACATTGCCCTCAATGTGATAAACCAACAACAAAAATAAAGAGAAGGGCAACGGTACTTCCCTGAAATCGTCAAAAAAAGGGGTGGATCGGGCAACGGTACTTCCCACTGGTGTTCCCAATTAAGGCAAAAACAGAATAAGATCAGCCTAACAATCTCACTAGATGTATCAAATCAGAATAAGCAGAGGAAATGGAACAATAGCCCCGAAACAAGGCAAATAGAGGCAACTACTTCAACAGGCCGGTGCAAATGGCACCTTCATATCCCAATTCAACAAATGAACGCAGAAAAATACCCACAATACTAGGACACAATTCCCAATCAAAATCCCAACAACTGTCTCCAGTTGGACAGTCAAATATCCAATTCGATTTCCAGCGACAACCGAATATAATTCAATCAAATCTCAAGAATTTCAAGCAACACCGCAACCAGTACCACTGGTGCACAGACAGGAAAGAATTAAATTCAATGGCAGCAACTCAACCGCGGAAACTTAAACTGTAAAATACGCAAGTATCTTCAAATAGCGGCAACAATGATAGGCAAAGGACCTCAACCAGTACCACTGGTGAGCCACAGGGAAAAATTAATCAAACGGACAACAATCTAGCAGCAATTAAACTCAATTCAAACCAAAATTGGCCCAGAAAATGCCCAAATTATCACCTTCCTTTAACCATCCAGAAACCAACCACAAGTTGCAGGGAGTCAAACTAATTGGGGAGGAAATTACAATACCTCCACCTGTCAGAAATCGACAGGTGGGATGGCGCGGCTGGACAGTTGATGGCTGTGAAGAGGAGCTAGCGGCGGACTGCAGCGGCTTGGTGAGGGGAGACGCGGCTGGGCCGCGTGGCTGCAGAGGTGCGCTGGTGGCGAGCGGCGATGGCAGTTCGGGCGTTGTGCGTCGTGTGGGGTTGGAGGCAGCAGCAAGCTGTTGCGGTGCTGGGCTGTGGAGCTTGGGCAGGCGGCTGAGCTGGATCTGCTGCAGTGGTGGGAGCGACCGTGCGGTAGAGCTCAGGGCTGGACGGCGGCGCTGGTGTTGCTCTGGTGCCATGGTGAGGGCGGCGCGCTGGGGTAGCGCGCGAGCTGTGGAGAGCTCGCTGGAGCTTGGAGCTGTTGCTGAGGGAGGCTGACTGGACTGCGAGGGTAGAGATTGGTGGTGCCGTGCGCAGGTGGAGGGCAGACAGCAACGGTGGCGGCGCGCGGCGTGGGCAGCGGAGGTCATGCGGCTTTGGTTGCGGAGTGGAGCTGCTGTGGTGGTGGAGATTGATGATTGGGGGAATTGATAATTCGGGGGGAAAGGATGGCGGTCGAAAGAAGAAAAGAAAAGGGGAAGAGGGGAAAGTAGCGGGGAAGAAGAGAGAAAGAAAGAAGAAGAAAGAAAGAAAGAAGGAAAGAAGGAAAGAAAAAAAAAGAAGAAAAAAAATGGGAAATTTTTTTTTTTTTTTCAAAAACTATCTGAACGTAGATCTGAAATCTGAAATTATTTTTTTTAAAGTAATAATAATAAACAATAATAATAATAATAATTTTTTTTTTTTTTTTATAAAAAACATGGTTTGGGTCGTCCAATACCGCGCGGGCACGCCAAGATTGGTCTTCGTCCTCTGGTCTCAGAAAACACAAACACCGCGCGGGCACGCCAAGATTTCACTTCCTGGTCACAGTGGAGGAGATATTAGCCTTGATACTACCCAATGGAGAAACGACAAAACGAAAGAAATAAACAACTAAAACCAATAAAATCAATATTCGGGTTGCCTCCCAAACGAGCGCCTTTCTTTAATGTCTTTGGCTAGACATGCTATGCTTGTTCACGGAGGATAAAATCTTGTAGCTCGTTTCAATGCTTCATCTTCAATGTGATCCTGGTAACCCTCATAGATGGAGTAATCTTTGAGCACACGAGCTACGGTCTTCCATAGACTAGTTGATGGCGCCAAATAATCAAGTATTGATCGCAATTCTTCATCCACTCCTCCATCAAGAGCATTCGACGGTTCAAGATATTTGACCATAGCTACTCTTAATTCATTCCTGCCATGAGACTCAAGAACTTCTGGTATAACAAAATCAATCTCATTAACAGAAATCATAGAGTAAGAGTTAAGAAAATGCAGGTTAGGGAATGGAGGTGGTGTCACCACATTTGCTGATTCTTCACTGGATTCTTTCACTTGAATGGGTTGCAGTTGGGGTTCCATTTCTTCCTTTTCGGCTTCTTTTTCAACTGCATCTGTACATCTCTCTTCTTGAAAATCTTGCAGCTCCTCATCACTAGTCAGGCAAATTGCACTCTCATTTTCTTCAAAATCAACAATGGTTTTCGAGGGCAATTCTTCAAATTGAGAAGCCAATCGATTTATTCTGGATGTCAATAGACACATTTGATCTTCCAGATTACTCATTGCCTCCTTCATCATCTCATTTCTCCTTTGTGTCTCCTGTTGGAATTGATATGTATTAATAGCTAGTGATTCAACTATTTCTTCAAGAGACATACCTGACATAGATGATGATTCTTGAGACTCATACTGCTGAAAATTCATTGGCCCTGTTGTATAATTATAACTGGAGTTATCCCACCATCCTTGATCATACCCGTTTGGATTAGGGTTATACCACGTTTGAAACCAGGGTGAAAAATCTCCATAATTATTGAGGGGGACACTCAGATTATCTTGATATTCGGGGCACATACCGGTTGAATGATCCCTGGCATAACAAATTTTACAGGTTACAGCAGCCATTCTTTCTCTAATAGAGTTTAGTGCCTCTGAATATGCAAACTTAGCAAAAAAACTAGTCTCATCGCCTTCCCCGGAAACAAAATCCAGACTATCACCAAAATATGGAGTGTTAGAAGCCATAAACTATATAATAAAAAAAATAAGAGATAAATAAAAATAAAATAAAATAAAATAAAAACAAGATGAACTCAAAAAGAAATAAATTAATCTGACACCAGTCCCCGGCAACGGCGCCAAAAATTGACAGGTGCCGAACCTGTGCAATAATAAATACCTACTCGAGAAAAATACAGATTTTGTATATTGCGGTGAGTAGGGTCGAATCCACAGGGACTGGAGATAATTCGTTTCTTCTAGAGTCCAAAGTATGGGGGGTTTTGGATTAAATGCTAACTAAATAAATTAACTGCAGAAAATAATTGATTAAGAGAAATAATTAAGGGAAAACTCTAGCCAAGGGTACACTTCAGAAATGGTTCAGGCACTGATCATTGATTCACAGATAATTCCACATTTATTAATAGATTAGTTATAGTTGTCATGCACGCGATAAACAACCAACCCTTCCTTAATTTCTCGATAGCTAAGGTACGACCGTTAGCTATTTTTCTAACCCAAAAACAACCCTAGGTACGACCGTAGGATTTAATTTCTAGATTGTATTAATAATTAGAAAGGCCCAATCCTAACTAACAAACACGCTACGAGGGTTTGTTTAAACTAGATCGTATGCTCCCCTGACATAAACCCAATTACGCCAGTTGCTACTAAGATAGAGATAACGAACAATTACGGATTCAATTATCCCTATTTAGCAAAATAGCCTATATGAATAATTAAATATTGCGCATCTATTCAATCACTCACACGAGCTATAGCAATTAAAAGCAGGAAACATATAAATACCAATAAATTAAGGAAGCAATTAAAATAAATTAGATCTCACAGTAATTGTTGAACCAAATCTTTAGTTGTCCCCTTGACTAGAAAAGCTTAACCACGCCTCCTGAGAAAATCTCCCCGTTGGGGAATATTGTCGAACACCTGGCGTGTGTCAGAGGCCAGTCTAAGGAAAGAAAGAAAAGAAAACTAAAACTAAACTAAAACTAAAGCCCTAGATATATCTTGCTTCTGTCCGTTGTCCCCTTTTAAAGCAACAAAAGAAAGATGACTAAAAACTATCTAGGTGGTCCCCACACATGTGGACAAAGCCTCCCAAGTACTTCTTGTTCCAAGTCTCTCTACGTTGCTTTCTTTGAAGCCCAAATGACCAAATGCCTTTCACTAACTTGTGGTCCCCCACCAATTCAAGGGCCCAAGGATTGAAACCCTTAGAAATCTCCATATTTTTCACAAAGTCCCTCCTTTTTGGTAGTTTTCTGCTTCATTCCTGAAATTGATTCCAAATACCAAATATGAGTAAATATCAGCAATTAACACAATATTTGTCAGGGATAGAAGGGAAAATTAATAATAAAAATACTAACAAATTATACCCTATCACTTTTCCTTCAGCCTAGGAAGCTTAATCCTTCAAAAGCATATGACCATATTTAAAAAGGGCAAAGACAATGAGCAGTGCTTGACCAATTCAGGTTTTAGGCAGACAAACTTGGAAGCTAATAAGAGCATCAAACCTCATAACAAAATTTTTCAAGACTCGACCAATTTAAAACATCTAACTAACAGCTTCTCTTTTCTTTTCTAGCAATACCAACAATGGTTCACTTCAAGGTGCTCTTTAAACTATGTTTCAAATTCTTATTTGGCTAGAAAAGTCTAGATATATAACTTGCACCTGAACAGCAATTTCTTTCATATTACATCGCCAACGCAAGGCAACTTCATATGACTACGTTTCGATATGGAAAAAAAGGAATAAAAGAATAACAACAGCAATAAGACCCTTGCGATAAATTGTGTTTTATAACCAATTACAAGCCAAAGAATCCAGAAGAACCAAACTAGAGGAATCCTTTTATTATTCTTAAAAACAACAAAATAACATGTGCAAAAAGTTTGCGTCACCATATTAATGAGCATTTGAGCTATAGTTAACAAAGCGAAAATGATCATAATAAAAGCTGCCATAATTTAAGGGGGAAAAAGTGCTGAGAGCATTTTTATACATTAGAAATGCAACCTAATAACAGGATACCTCAGAAAAGTCCAAAAAGTTGATACCTTGATCAATATTGAAAAAGTTATAGTAATAAGGTAACAAATACAAAAAAAAAGAAAAAGATTAGAGGAAAAAGTTCATGGAAGATAAAAAGCAGGGAATTTTACGTTTTTTAATTTTTTTTTTCAATCAGATGAAGCCACAAAATTCTTCTTCTGACAAATATATATGCAAAAAACAACACATTATTTTAAGTCAATCACGTCATGTCTGGAATTAATTTGAGCATGTTTGGAAATTTATGAAGATTGCCCTTTGATTTTTGTCCCCATTATTTAACTCCAATTTAAACAAGCAACCCCATTAAATAGTAGGTTCCTTCTCCTGTCGCCCTCTCTCACGACATTTCTCCTACCTCCCTCCCTCCCGAAATCCTTCACATAGAAACGAACTTCAAAAAACTTCACATCAATGTGATGGATGAAAATAAAAATTTAACATTAGAAAAGAAATCTTGTGCTTTTGGTTTTCATTTTCTTGTGCAGTTTATGCTAAAAGTTTTGGGAGGAGAATGATTTTCA
This sequence comes from Coffea eugenioides, assembly GCF_003713205.1. NCBI lineage: Eukaryota > Viridiplantae > Streptophyta > Magnoliopsida > Gentianales > Rubiaceae > Coffea > Coffea eugenioides. Next base: position 14,157,162 of record NC_040037.1, read on the forward strand.
AGTGTAAGGATTTGGTATGTGGGAGAAGAGGGAGAAATTAGAGAAGTAACAATTGATCCAAGAATTAGGAGTGTCAGCATATTAAGTAGTTGAACTTTTTGTCTTTTAGGCTGCCTAAAATCAATTGAAGTGTTTTGTCAATTTCAGCGTAGCATGTGTTCAACATCCCCTATTTTATTTTCTCAAATTCAAGTCTTTTTCTATTTTATTACTTACGCAAGATATTTGTGTACTACTTCAAAAAGTTTTTTTCTTCTTTGAAAAAGTTTATTTTGGTTTGTATACTTTTCTTTTTTTTAAAAAAATTATTTTAAAACCACCTTCTTGCAGAGCTTGACCAAAAAAAGTATTGAATTTTGTAGTATTGATGGTAATATTTTTAATTTTCTCCCGTTAACTAACCTCATGCAATATACATAAACATAGCCAGAAATGTAACTTTGAGGAGCAAATTAAATTTATAGATATTTTTGAAATTCTAGTGGGGAGCAAAAATAATACTGTAATTCATAAAGGACATTGATTGTTGATTTTTTTTTTAATTTTTTGAGGGAAAAAAACTAGATTTTCTAAGGTTTTTGGGGACCGCCCCCCTAAGACCGTCTATGGCGATACAGGATCACTATATCAACAGATAAGAATGCCTTCATTTTAATGTGCTAACCCGAACATTTATCTCGCACCTGATTTTCCATAGTGTTGTTGTTAACTAGCTATTTTGGGATTAGTGACAATTTGATAGTAATTTTGTCTTTCAACTATTTTCTACTATCTTTCTTTTCTAGCTACCAGATCAACTCGTGCAGAATTAGTGTTGATCAAAATGGAGAATGAACTTATATATGATTTTGTTGTCACTATATTCCCAAATAACTATGCTATTCAATATTTTGCTTAAGAAAACGAATTCAAATATAAAAGCTTTATTATCACTTAATTACGACGTGGAGGTCAACACGATGCCTCATGCAATATATAATTAGGAAAATTTGTGTAAATTTTTTTTTCTAATTCACAAATTAAATTAGCAGTGGCTTTATTTCATAAGGATCACCTCGAGTATATTTTTAGAAACTAAAACAAACATTAACAATCCCGTTAATGATGCCTCATGAGATTTGTTTGGTCTTACACATCTAATGTGAAGCACGAGTTGAAGCTCTTGATGAGTAGGGATGGCAACAGAGCAAGAGAGGGCCCCCGTTGTCATATAACTCCGCCTGATCTCGCCCCATCCCTGCACCTGCTCGCCCTACTCCCTCTATGGGGGCACCTTTTTTTTCCCCTCTTAACACCCTTTTTTCTTTTTTGGCTTGAATCCATTTTGAATATGTGGGAAAACATCTGTGAGTATACCAATAGGATAAATCAGAACCTCCAGATTAAAACACAAGAACTACAGGAAATAAATCAATGAGAAAAGTAGGGAATGAGGAGAACTAGAGGAGAGATTTAATTATATTAGTCTTCCATCGTGAGCACTCACCTCCCTTGCCATCCCTAGATAAGACTTGGTTTCCGAGAAGTAGAGGTTGACAAGAAATTGAACCCATTAAAACTCGAGATCAAGTCTAATTAATCGAGCTCATATGTAAATAGATATTAATTATAATTTTTTTAAGGGGGTTTAAAATAGATGATCAATGCTATTGTTAAAAAGGGTGTCTACATATCATGAAGTTTGGGAGCATCTTCTTAATCAAATTACTTGATCCTTCATTCAAACTGCTTGAGCTCAGCCAATATTGATTCAATTAGCTACCGATAAGCTGGCTTATGAGATTGTTTGTAGCCCTATCTAAGAGATAAATACAACATAAAAACTGTATCAATTTATTAGCTTTGTACAATATTATTAAATATAACCACGAGCGAATATGAAAATATTCCTACGACATATATCTTTTGGTTTAAAAATTCTTCAGGTCCCAAAAACCTTAGTATAGTTGCTCACATATGAAAAATGGAGCAAGTTAAAATTACACGGCCAGAAATCGGTTACACATTGTGAATGAAATCTTCTCCCATCTAAAACATTGTCCCTTAAATGCTAAAGCTTGAATTAAAGACCAAGAAAAGGGACAGTCCACTAGCCATGCTTGACCAGAACAGTATCCGGTCTTCATCAATCTATCGAATTCTCCATATGGACCCCCTGAATGTGAAAAAAAGGCTAATGTTTAGAGTTGAATTGATTTCCAGTAGCCCCAGTAACAGTATATGCTTGTATTAGGCTATTAGCATGCATTTCGGTTCTGACTCTTGAGACGACTACCACTATTTCTCAGTCAACTCATGGTTTTTCTCTGTTTTTTTTTTTGGGGAAAAATCTAGGGGGATGCCAGCCCCAAATTCGTGGAAGTTGCTTTTGGAGACTTTCCCACTTCTTTCCCTGATTTACTTACTTCAACCTCTGTGCATAAATATAGGGATCACTCTCTCATTTGCACTAACAAGTGTCTTGCACAAGTTCTGTTTCAAATTGCATGGCTACGGCCATTAATTCAAGGCATCTAGCCCTTGTGTTTCTGCTAGGAATATTTACTTTGGGAAGTGGTAACCCACGCGATGTTGATTGCTTGAGATCTATAAAGGAGTCCTTGGATGATCCATTTCACCGTTTATCAAGCTGGGATTTTGACAACAGCACGGAAGGCTTTATATGTTACTTCGTGGGTGTTGAATGCTGGCATGCTGACGAGAGTAAGGTTCGAACTATTAACCTACGCGGAATGGGGCTAAAAGGTGAGTTTCCTAGAGGCATAGCCAATTGCTCAGCTTTAACGGCTATAGACCTTTCAACAAATAGTCTCTATGGAACCATTCCTTCTGATTTAGCCAGTATTGTCAAATATGCTACAAGTCTTAACCTTTCTTTCAACAATTTTTCGGGTGAAATTCCTGCAGGTCTTGCAAATTGTTCATTTCTAAATTCCATACAACTCAGCAACAACCAATTAACAGGTCAAATTCCTCCAGAAATTGGCCTATTAGATCGCTTGAAGATTTTTAATGTTTCCACCAACCTTTTATCTGGCCCAGTCCCTAATTTTATTAGCGCAACTATGCCTTCTGAAAGCTATGCAAATAATTTGCGGCTTTGTGGTGGTCCTTTAGAGCCTTGTAAGTCTAATTCAGAAACAAAGAAACAGGACAAAATCCTCTTCACAAGTGGTTTTGTGGTTGGATGGGTACTTTCTACCATCTTGGCTCTAGTTCTTAACTTGTTTATTGTGCCTATCCTGAGTGCAAGAAAACTAAAGAGCAAGAATGAGAAAAAACAAAAGACTACAGCTTCTCAAGGACCACGACTTTTAACTGCGAATGGGAGAATCCAAGACTCTAAGGTAACTTCATTCCCTATAACCAAATTGAGTACATAAGCTTGTGTAAAGATCCGTACTATTTCCAATTCTATCGCACTCCTTGTTCCAAGAAATAAAATATTCTTTGATCAAGAAAGAAGATTCCTTTTTTTTTTGTGGGTAAAACTTAAAAGGTTTGATCAATTAATTCATTCAAGTTTTAGTATAAACTTGCTAGCAGACAGTTTTGTTTTACTATAGACAGACAACGAACTTTAAGTTACACGGGCGTATATATGGATTAAATTGAACATCCTATAACTAGTTTTGTTTTCTTTTTTTGGTTATGATTAAGCAGCTAACTGTTTTCTTTCTTTTACCACTTCATGAGTGCTCTCCATTTTTCAGATCATATTTACAACCAAAATTTTTTCAGCATAAGTGAAGCTCCTTAAGGAGTATATATTTTGCAGTAATAGTGTGTGCTCTAATGATAGATTATGGCACTGGAAAAACATGTAACAAGAATGAGTTTCGAAGAACTCAGCAAGGCAACTGATGATTTCCACTGTATGAATACAATTGGAAAGGGGAAACTGGGGACAATGTACAAGGCAATACTCCAAAATGGTTGGTTTATTGCCGTCAAGAAACTCCATAACTCATATGATTTTGATCAAGAATTTATGTCTGAGCTCATGACTGTTGGAAGGATGAGACATTGCAATTTCATACCACTCATAGGCTTCTGCTATGAAATTAACAGCAGACTTTTAGTCTATAAATACATGTCGAATGGAAACCTCCATGATCTCCTCTTTTCTGCTCAAAACGGCAAGGTCAAGTGCATAGAATGGCCTGTGAGGGTGAAAATAGCAGTTGGGATTGCGAGAGGACTTGCATGGCTTCATCAGGTTGGAGTAGTCCATAGCAGCATTTGTTCAAGATGCATATTGCTTGATCATGGTTGTGAACCCAAGATATCCAACTTTGGAAGTGCAAAACTTTTGAAATCGAACTTTACTTCTTCGAGTTGGAGAACTGTGGTAGACAATGAAGTATGGGAGTCGGGTTCGTTTAAGAAGGATGTCTATGAGTTTGGAGTTGTGCTTCTTGAGTTAATTGCTGAAAAGGAATTTAGCCAAATGAATGGTTATCTGAAGAGTTTTGAAGGTCTTGATATGGTCGAATGGACATTTCAGAACTCCAAACCATGCGATTCGGATGAGATTAGGCAAGTATCTGAAAATGAGATCCTTGAGTTTGTTAGAGTTGCAGTTGACTGCATTCAATCTAATCCGGCAAGAAGGCCATCCATGCTAGAAGTGTACAAAACATTGAGCAAAATCACTGGGAGATCTGAACTTGGAAATGATTAATTTGGCTCTCTATGGGTAGATGATTTTTTTGTTTTGAACTTCAAAATTCATAGTATTGTAAGATCCACCAAATAAACTCCAATGTACTTGTGATTGCTAGGGAAACTAATACCCAGGTATAGTGTATCACTCTAATCCTAAGGTAAAAGCAAATAACATGGAGTGTTTTTGGATAGGAAATTATTTGAAATAATATTTTGAAAAAACATTGTAACATTTCTTGTCATACGATGTATGTGAGATTAAAAAATAGTTAAATGATTAAAAAAAAATGTGTTGACTACGATACAATCAAATAATTTTTTTCGCTGATAAAATAATATCTATGGTTGCTGAAGTACTCAAAACACAAAATATTTCAATTTGCTTTCAAGTAAAAAGTGTAATGTAAGCAATAATGTCAACAGAGTCAATACGCGAATTGGAAATTAAAAGGACGAAAAAATTTACATCTTTAGGTCGCTTTCTTGACTGCCTTTCATCTTTTTTAGCCTATCACAAAGAGTTAACCAGACTAATGACAGAGAATGTGACGGCACTAGTGCATGAAATCGCCATTACAAGCCGAGATGAGACAGTCAAGTGACTTGTGTGTGATGTAATTTGAAGGACTTGTTCAAACTAGATTAATGGGCATCCATACTTCTCGTGGCATCAAGATACATTGAAATTAAATTGGAAGTACAATAATTACTATCTATCTATACGAAAGCATGCTATGTGGGGATTGGGATAGTTACGTTAATTTGAATCTTCCTTTCATACCGTGGAAATGCTTGTGAAATATGCAATTAATGTTGTCATGAATCCATAACAATGAGGCTATAAATCTTATTTTGGACACTTACACTATAAATGCATTCCTATTTTGGTCCTTAAATTTAAATTTTGGATGCTTTACTTCCTTTAAGTATGAAATTTATCCACTTTACTTCGTAAACTTTATTTTTAGACACTGTATCCCTTCAAATATCAGCTCCATTCCATAGAATTGTCAAAACTAATGGAACGGTAGGTAAGTGATGCTCAACATTCAAGAATTAAAATGGGAAGGAGTTCACGTTTTAAGGGGGGCAAACTATCCAGAAATAAAGTTTAAGGAATAAAGTGGGATGAGTTTTATGCTTAAAAGGGTAAAGTGCCAAAAAATGAAGTTTAAGGTATAATATGAAAGTACTTCTAACCTTCAAGGGACCAAAACAAAATTTAACCAAAGAATTGCCTCCCATTGCAGAAAAGTATTGGCTATATACAAAACTTAGGCCTATTTTCTAACCCGATCAAATATTTTCCGTTACTTCCGGTGTTTGGTTAGAAATAATTCATGAGTTTAAGATTGAATTATATTGTCCCTCCATCTGGAGAAAGATGCATCAACACATGTATAATAGTATGACCATATTCTTTTATGTAAATAATGTCCAAATAGAAATCAAACTTTAAAATGTACGTATTACTCGTGAAGCTAGTATTTTTTTTTATTTTTGCCACAAAATAGGATTCCTATAACCTAATCTAGTATAATTTAGGGAAGGGAGAAGGGCTATAACCTAATCAGGGGGACTGGATATGAGCAGAGACTGCATAAAAGATTAATTAAAACCGCCGCATATAATGGCAACTTAGTGGTGACCACCAGGCCAAAGGCCCAATGGCTGTGAAGCCGGTATTAAAGAGCTTGAAAAGAGACCATTCTGTGGCCGTGCTTGACCCGAACAAATGGACCGTCCTTGAACGTGGAAGAAAGATTAAATATTAGACTTGAAATAATTTTCAATAGCCCAAGTAAGACTATAAGGGCATAGACTTTGTCAGTCATGGCACTTGAAAAAGTACGATTATTAATTAGGAGACTTCTCTGCTTCTCTAGTCCCAGGCTTTTCTGCAAAAATTGAATCTGCAAAAATTGAATATCATTCTCCTTATTTGTAAGAGTAACTGGCTGACACTAGTTAAATTTGTTTCATTTTTGCAGGACTGCGGGTTGGGGTTCTATGCAATTGGCACATGAATGATTAAAAAAAAACTGATGGTTGAATAAGTTTAATTTGAGGATGAACAAGATTATTGTAGGACAACTTTCGACCGATAACAAAATTGTTGTGTTTTATCATGTTGTTATCTTTAGTATCCTATATTTGTGTATGGTGCTTACATTGTAGAAGCCAATTATCTATCTAATTCGACTACTTCAACGGTTGAAGCCCTGATTCTATTTTCTTTGTCGCGTGCGTTTACTTTAACACTCATGGTCATTAATGTTGGAGAATAATAGTCATGATTATTAACCTCGTTGGTCAAATTTTGGTGGTTTGGGACTTGAATGTGAATAAGAAAGAAAACAACCGAAGAAAATTGGAGAGCTAACTTAAACATGTTTTGTTTTTTTTTTCCACTTAGGGTGTGTCCCAACCTTTTTTGGCTAGACTAATCCCCCTAAGGCCAGCAGAGCCCTGCCCAAGGATGCCAACAATTTTACCATAGTGGAAGTCGAACATGGGATCTTACCGTAAAAACGGACTTAGCAGTACCGGCCGAGCTGCCCGTGGGGGGCAAAACTTAAACATGTTCTTGCTGAAGAAAAAAAATACAAAACTAACCAACTAAACATGAATGCTTCAAATGTTATTATTGCGATAAAAAAAAAACTAAATATGAATACTAAGAGTATTGCCCAATGGAGAACCAGAGAAGAGATTTTAGTGTTTTTGTTGCTCTAAATTAATTTGTTTTCTTTCTAAATTTCAAAGAAAACACAAATGGAAACCTATGACTGATGCTTTTTCTTCTATTTCTTTCTATTGTTACTTATTATTATTATTTTTTCCCTTTTGTTCCTTTTGCTTATCTTGGTAACTAGATACCAGAAAAGCTCAGTAACTAAGCCAACATGCAAATATTGCTTTCGATTTTTATGTGCTGAAAGTCTTTTAGGTTCTATTTGATAGCTCAATTCAACATCTAAAGTTAATAGATTTAGATCTTAACGTATTCAGATGTGTTTGATAACAAAAAATAAAACATCTAAACAAATTAAGCAACACTGAATTTTTTAGGCAAAAATTGTTCCAAAAAATAAGTAATAAGTTATTCACTTATCATTCAATGTGATATATACTCAAATATGTCAACTTTAATAGATTAACATCTGCAATCTCAATAATGATAGTACATCATCCCAGTGTTGATATTCACAGTAATGAGATTCCCAGATATACTCTCGCACGCTATGTACATCATAAGTGTATTCTTCTTGACATTACTATAACGTCCATCCATCAAGGTTCCATAATCCTTAAACTTAGGAAAGGAATTTATTTTATCCAAAAAATGTGATGTACCTATTTATGAATATCCTACCCCCCCCCCCTCATTACACCCCTTCACAATGATCTTCTCCCTCATTAGTATGTGAAAATGGTTTAGCTTGTCATTGCGAACATGAAGGTCCACTTTGAATTTGCGATTTTTCATTACCACACCGAACATATCTTGAAAATTGGGCTTACACTAATCATTGGACTCACGGTCCAAAACGATAAACAAGCCCAATATGCTATCAATTAGCCCACACTTCATTGTGCTGCAGGGTCATCATCTATTAAGGCAGTATTACTGCCAATCAGCACACTTCCATTGATGTTAATGGAAGCCACTTTGCACTTGTTGTCATATTTATGTCCGGGTCCTTGGTCCAGTTCCAGGAGATTCATGTAATCGTGCCACATGGCATCACATGTCATGCTTTGTTAAGGTCAAAGGCCTCATTTATGTGACAATGATAGGTTGTCGAAGCCTGTACAATAATAAAAATAAAGCTAATTGCCAGTTAAAATAACCAAGACCCGATTCCAAGTACTGGAGGAGGGACTCTAGGTGTGCAATGGGTTACTTGATTCACTCTGTTCCCGAAGAGTTTGCTTGATCCGATATACCCGAATGGGATGGCTTTTTTTCACAAATAATTATGAATTTGTAGACAGGGTAAGTAGGGTCGTATCCTCAGGGATTGGGGATATTTGTCTCTTTAGAAATCCAAAGTAACAAAGGGGGTGTTTTTGTATAAAAGATAACAATTAAGACAATTCAACTAAAAATAAAAATAGGCAACTAAAAATTAAATGACAATTCACTAAGATCAAGGTAGTAATAATTAAAGGTCTAGCCAAGAAATAACTTCAGCAATGGTTCACCTAATTGATCATCGATGCACAAGCAATTCCAATTATTTATTAATAAATAGGTTATAACTGCCAAACAAACGATGGTAGTCAACCCCTCCTTACTGTGTCGGTGACTAAGGTACGCCCGTTAATCACTGCTCTAATTGAGAAATAATCCTAAGTACACCCGTAAGATTTAATTCCCCAATTGCCTTACGTATTAGAGGAGTCCTATTCTAACCAAATAACGCACTACCAGGGTTATTTCAGATTAGCCCGCGTATTCCCCTGATACAAGCTTAATTATGCCAGTTGTCACTATTTCAGGACATTTAAATAATTACAGATTTAATGCCCTAATTGACAATAGATTACCCAATCAACTAAATATCCGGATCCAAGACAGTCAATTAATTGAATAATCATAAGCACGATAATCAGAGAATATGCAAATATTAATAAATAAAAGGAAAGGATAAAATTAAATCGATCTCACAATTTTTAGGCGACCCAAAGTATCCGTTGTCCCTTGACTAGATAAGGGAAATTAGTTCATTCTTGGAGAACAAAGCCCACGCAAAATTGAAGAGAAAGCAGCGGCCATCAATTGGGTAAATTCACGTCGTTGGAATACTGTCGAAAAAGTAAAGCTATAGGAAGTGGTTCATTGTTTTGTTTGGTCTTGACATCCGAAAGAAGAAAAGCCACTGAGAGGCCAAAAGAAAAGTCAAAGTCTCAAAGCTACAAGTATTCTCCTCCTAACATCCGAGAGGAAGCACTACTAAGAGGTACCAAAAAGAAGAATTAAAAGCTGTCTATCTAAAATGAGTGCTAGCCCTCTGCAACTTTTTGTTTCTTATCTAAGTAGCCTTCGATGCTCCTGTGCGGCCGTTTTCCCAACGGTGAGAAGACTTTCGTCTTTTTTTTTTCCTCGGCAATTACTGAAATAGGCCCAAGTTTTTCCGTTGCCAACATTGCCCCTGGGGTAACTCTGTGACTTGGACTCCTTTTCTGTCAAATTGGCACTTGTTATCATATTTTCATTCTACTCCCTGAAATAAATGCAGAATACTAAAAGTGAGTAGAATCTAGCAATTAATCCACATCGGGTCAGGCAATAGGGGAAATTAATGATAAAATAAATGATAAAATTGTAACCTATCAGACAAGTATCGAGTGTGTATAATAATAAATATCTATTTAAATAAAATATAGAATTTTTGTATATAGTGATAAGTAGGATCGAATCCACAGGGATTAGAAAAATTTTATTTTTTCTAAAATCTAAAGTAAGGGGGTTTAATAAAAATAGGAATAATTAAACAACTTAAATAAAAAGGCCTAACTGATAGTTTATTAAAAATGAAGCAATAACCAATAAATTCCAATCAAGAAATAACTTTGGAGATGGTTCGCTCAAGTGATGATCAATGTTTTAAAAATCGGACCGTTAATTGAACCGGTGAAGTGAAAGGGTCGAGATTCAACCGGTCGGACCGGTTCAACCTCGGTTCAATGAATTTTTTAAAAAATAATTTATATAAATATATATATGTACAAAATAAGACATGTAATGGACTAATTTAATACTTTATATGATGAAAAGTTTACTATTTTTTAATAACTTGAATTTTTAAAAATAAATTTTTTAAATTATAAGTAAAAACAAATAAATTTCATCTCAATTTCAATTATATCTAAATCCAACCCAAAAATATCACAATATTTTGAAATTATACAAAATTCAAGTCTATGAGAATTTAGATATTGTGAACTTAAATTTTAATTTACGTTTTGGGATTTAGAGATTGCAATTTAAAAAATGAAGTTTGGAGTTCGAAGGAAGTCAAGAAAATCGAAAATAGAAATGTAAACTTGATAAGAAACAAAAAGTGAGATAAAAGTGAGTGGTTGTGGCATTAAATAATTTGGGTCAAAAAAATAATTCTTTTTAACTTTTTTCAATTTAATGGACAAAAACAAAATTAAAAGATGGAAGAAAACATCAATAAATTAAAAATAAAGAGATTTGATTAAAAAGGGAGTGACAAAAGAAAAGAGGATATAGAGAGAGAGAGTTGAAAATTAAAAGAAAAAGTCATGAGAGAATGAGATTTTGTAAGAAAAATGAAAAAAAGAAATATGAGTGTTTGTTTTATATAAATAAGTTATCAAAAAAATTTAATAAAATGTGATGGTGCAACGGTTAATACATTGATCTTCTATTACAAAGGTCTTGAATTCGAATCTTGATAGCTGCATTTTGCAAAAAAAAAAAAAAAAAAAAAAAAAAAAGAGGAAAAGCTGAAAACCGGAAACCACCGGTTCACCGGTTTTCGCGGTTCAACCGGTTTTTGACCGGTTTTCTGGCAAAGTCAACTATATCATTGAACCGGACCGGTGCCATGGCCGGTTCGCGGTTCAACCGGTCGAACCGGCCGGTCCGGTCCGGTTTTCAAAACATTGGTGATGATCACTGCAATGATAATTTCATTTACTCACTGATAAACAAGTTATAATTGTCAAATAAACGATGACAATCAATTTTTCTTTACTATATTGATGATTTAGGCACAATTGTTAATCACTTCTCTAATCAATAAATAACCCTAGATACGATCATAGAGTTCAAATTTTCAATTGTCTTATGAATTGGAAAAGCTGTTCTAACCAAAAAAACATGCTATGAGGGTTATTTTAAATTAATCCATGTATCCCCCTGATACAAATCCAATCATGCCAATTACCACTAGTTTAAAATAATTAAACAATTACGGATTTAACTACTTCGACGTGCGTGGAATGAGGACATGCAGGGTTCCCCCTTGCAGATCTTGTGTTCTAAATTGTTGGCGACACAGCGAGGCATTCAGGATTGGAATAAGCAGTCATTTGGGAATGTATTTGATGCGGTTCGGGAGGCAGAGGCGGGAGTAGTGAGAGCAGAGGCGGCTGTGGAGAATGAAGCATTGGAGGAGGCGCAGATTGAGCTACAAAGAGCTCAAGCGGAACTTACGAGGTCGCTAGCAATCGAAGAGCAATTTTGGCAGCAGAAGGCAAGAGTGAAATGGCTTCGTAGTGGGGACCGGAACACCAAATACTTTCATGCGGTGGTTAAGCAGAGGAGAGTGCACAAAATGATACACAGAATTAGGAAGGCAGATGGACAATGGGTGGAGGATGACGATGCAATAGCAAATGAGGCGATCGCTCACTTTTCGGATCTTTTTTCTGGAGACACGACCTACGCTTCGAGTGGACTACCACATTTAATTCCATCCTTGATCACGGGGGAAGACAATTCGATGTTAGAGAAGGCGCCGACACTGGAGGAAGTCAAACAAGTTGTATTTGCAATGGATGGGGATAGTGCTGCAGGCCCGGATGGGTATACGGGCAGGTTCTTTACATTTGCGTAGGACATCATTGCTATTGATGTCCATAGGGCAGTGGTGAGTTTCTTTTGTGGAGCAGAGCTACCTCGGTTTGTAACGTCTACCTCTATAGTGCTTCTTCCAAAAGTTCCGAATCCCCAAGATTTCTCCAAGTTTCGATCGACCAGCCTTTGTAATTTCTTTAATAAACTGATATCCAGGATATTGGCGGACCTTGTAGCTCCAATTTTACTAAAACTCATCTCCCCTCAACAGAGGGGGTTTGTCAAAGGGCGAGCCATCACGAAAAATTATTTGTTAGCCCAGGAGCTGGTGAAGGACATTGGTAAGAAGTCGAGGAGGGGTAATTTGGCTTTAAAGTTGGACATGACGAAGGCATATGATCACATGTCTTGGATGCGTATTATTGCTATTTTGCGGAGATTTGGCTTTGGGGAAAGATTTATAGACATGGTATGACGCCTAGTTTCGAATGTCTGGTTCTCGATTCTAATTAACGGGGTGTCTCATGGATTTTTTAGATCTAACAGGGGTATACGGCAACGAGATCCCCTATCCCCCGTACTTTTTATTATTAGGGCGGAGATGTTATCACGCAGTTTAAATAATTTAACTCGACAAGTGGGCTTTTTGGGATTTAGGGTCCCAAGGGGTTGTCCTACTGTTACGCACCTCGCTTTCGCAGACGATGTGCTAATTTTTTCGAATGGATCTACCGCTGCATTAAAAAACGTTATGCAAGTTTTGGGAGAGTATTAGCAGTCATCGGGTCAATTGATGAATGTCCAAAAAAGTGGGTATCTAGTGCACCCGGCTATATCCTCGACTCGCAGAAGGGTGATTGAGTGAGTTACACGATTTTCAAGGCAAGTTTTTCTATTTCGATATCTTGGTTTCCCTCTATACATCGGCAGAAGTAAATCGTCATACCTTGAGGAGGTTGGTCAGGCTCTGCTGTGTCGAATCGTCTCCTGAAAATCTAAGTTTCTTTCCTAAGGGGGGAAACTTACCTTGGTCAGGCATGTTTTGATGTCCATTCCAGTACATTTGCTGGCAGCGACTGTGATACCAATCTTGGTGTTCAAAATGGTGGAAAAAGTATGTGCAAATTTTCTTTGGGGTGAATCGGAGGCAAGGTTGAAATACCATTGGATTGGATGGTCTCAGTTGTGTTATCCGCTTGGGGAGGGAGGAGTGGGGATTAGGCGTTTAAGTGATGTGTATGCGGCATTCTCTTGCAAACTGTGGTGGCAGTTTAGGACGGGCTCATCGCTTTGGGCAAGTTTTCTATGGGCTAAATACTGCAGAGATCTTTACCCATGTCAGGTTGAGCTGAGTCGGCAGGCCTCAGGGACATGGCGGAGGATGTTCAGTGTCAGTCGGCAAGTGGAGTTGTCTATGGTCTGGCTGATCCAGGAGGGAATTTGTCATTTTTGGTATGATAACTGATTGGGAACTGGCGCACTGTTTCTTAAAACCACAGTGCATCCAACCCTATCTTTCAAAGATTTCATTACACACGGGAAGTGGGATGCAAGTTTGCTCTCCTGGGTCATTACTCTTGACCTTCTCCCTTCGGTTTTACATCATTCAGTTCCCCAGCATGGGCGGGCGGATGAGGTCGTTTGGAGCTTGTCGTCATCTGGCAAATTCTCTCTATCATCGGCGTTCGAGGAGATACGGCAAGGCCGAAGCTCCTCGATTGTTCTCTCTCACATCTGGCATTGTCGCATTCCGACAAAGGTGTCCTTCTTCATGTTGCGCTTGTTGCTCGGACGACTGCCAACCCCAGACGTCTTCGGTAAGATAGGATTTCATATGCCTTCCAAATTTTCTGCTGTCATAATGGAGCAAATGAGACATTGGAGCATCTCTTCTTGGAGGGACAGATCGCGATGGAGGTATGGACCTATTTTACTGACTTAAGTGGGCTCCAGACTGTCGTGTCAACTTTACGGGCTCAGGTAGTGGCTTGGTGGATGGTTGGTCCGAGAGCTGAGAAAAGGCGCATACTCTTCAGGATTTTGCCTTGTTATATTTGTTGGCACATATGGAAGGCAAGGAACCAAGCAGTATTTGAGGGGACTCGGATGTGCGCGGTCACTATCCGACAAGCCATTATGTCAGACGTTGCGGCAGAACTGGAAATTCATTTTAATCATAGGCTGGGAAGGGTCACGTTTCCCCAGCTATATGACTGGTCGGGTCAACAAGCGAGCGGCGTCAGCTATCAATTTGTACGGTGGCAGGCAAAGACATAGGGAGGTTTAACGCTGAATACGGACGGGTGTTCCAAAGGCAATCCGGGTTGGAGTGGTGGGAAAGGGATATTGCAGGATTCTTCAGGCAGCCCCGTATTCGCTTACTCGGCATTCTTTGGGAGAAGATCCAGTTTGCATGCGAAAGCTCTGGCAATGCTAACGGGGCTGCAGCTATGTGTAGAGAAGGGTTTTAGCTATGTGTAGAGAAGGGTTTTAGCAGTGTTGACATCCAATCGGATTCTCAGGTATTGGTGGGGATTGTACAACGCCGCTTGCGATGCCCATGGCAGATTCGTCGAGAAATAGAGCAGATCTGGTAAATGGTGGGAGATGTGACGCAGGTTTCTCATTGTTTTCGAGAGGCTAATCATGTGGCAGAAATTCTGGCTAGCGAGGGTGTTTATCATCAACGTGCCTGTACTGTCTATGAGCATATCCACAGTTATCCAAAACTAGTTAGGGGGGAATCCCGCCTAGATAGGCTAGGCATGTCAGCTGTTAGGAAGACATCAAGGGGGAGAGATTGACCGCTGATATTCAAGGATCATCCTTCACATTGACTGGAAGAGCTGAAGTTGAAAAGAGAAGATTTAATCTTAGTTTCAGATCTTAAATGCTTAAAATTTTCACTATGATGTAAATTTGTTGTTGAATTGTGGTTTGATGGCAAGGAGTTTTGGCCCTTTATAAGGGGAAACTCTGTCGAAATTTTTTATATAAAAAAAAAGTATGTTAAAAAAAAAAGAAAGGCAACCGCTACTTCATCTCTATGGAATAGAAGGTGCTCAAGTCACCTTCTTGTGCAAAAAATAAAAATAAAATATCAGGCACCCTTAATATTTAATTAATATAACAACCGTAAGAAATAAAATCAGAAAATATTTGAATACTAGTAAATAAAAAGAAATAAATATAATTAATTCGATCTCACAATTTTAGATGAACCAAATCCTTCGTTGTTTCTTGACTAGAATGACTATCTTAGTTCATCTCCAAGGAAAAAGCCATGCGCCAAGTATTGGAATTAATTGTCAAGACCATTTTCCAAGAATACAAGATGAAGTATTGAAAAAAAAAAAGGAAAAGACAAGTCGTTCTAATTACTTGCCTCGTTGTTTTGCGAAAGAAAAGATAAAGAAGCAAAACATGCCTCTTCTTATTCCATTTCCTATTACTACTAAACTACTATTACTTATCCAACCAAAATTCAAATCTTAATAAGCTAAAAAATCATCTTCAAAAAGTCCTACAAATTAGTCTAGTCTAGTATTTCAACAAAGTAGGAGGCTATCCATTCGATGGAGAATCCGAATTTCACTTCTTCAATTTAAAATAAGAGATCACGTGCCAAATCTCGAGCTTCCAAAAGTGCAAGTTAATGCTTTGACATGCCTACGTCGAACAGTATAAAATTTAGTGAAAATCACGTCTTTAATCCATTTTTTATCCAAATCCCTATGACCAATACCAATTACTAAAAATAAATAGAATATACCAATTAACGCAATATTTGGTAAAATAAAAGAGGAAAACAATCATAAAAGTTATAGCAAAAATGCAACCTATCATTATGATACTCGTCTGTGTGAAAGGGCGCTTCCAACAGCGCAGAAACAACATTGTGCGTCTTCCAAACATTGGCCCTATGCTGCCACTAGCACCTATGCTGTTGAACAGCCTCCTCCTTTGTGGAATGGGTCTCACCAGAGTCCTGAGAGCAGCGTATTTTTTTGCAACTCAACTAGCCATTTTTTGGCACAACCATGAGCAGATGTCGAATCGCACACTCCAATTTATATCACATTATTTCAGTGCATAACCTTTATGTTAATCACCAACAGTTTCGTTCCCCTCTTCAATTGTAGATTCCTTCTTCAAGG
This sequence comes from Coffea eugenioides, assembly GCF_003713205.1. Lineage (NCBI taxonomy): Eukaryota > Viridiplantae > Streptophyta > Magnoliopsida > Gentianales > Rubiaceae > Coffea > Coffea eugenioides. Next base: position 14,173,545 of record NC_040037.1, read on the forward strand.
ATACAACAGTAATTTTTATATTCTGTTAGGCCAATTTCATTGGCCCAATAAATGTGTGAATAGTGAAATGGTCTGACCCACGGCGCTTTGGGGGCCAAAGAGATCGCGAGATCAAACAGTATATCGACCATAAGGATCTCCTTCCTAGCCTTTGCTTCGCAAATCGTGCAAAGGGTCCGCAAGCTATCCCTCCTCATCGATCACTGCGAAATTTGATACACTTCCTAGATTCCGATCAATAGCACCGGCAAAGTGAGGGTGTTCATATTTGACACAAAACTAGAAGGGCAAAATCAGTTGTAGGAGGAAAACGTCTTTCCGGTGACATGTCCAATTATCCTGCACTATTACAGCACATTGTACTCCTCACTTAATGACGAGAAGGGTCCACAAGCAGCCAAGTACAAGCTCTAAGACTTCAACATCGAGATGGGGATTAATTTCTGTAAGATCAATGTCTACATGAAATTGGCTACCACTAAAGTACCAGACAAGATCTAATTCTAACCACCGAGGGCGCAGATACTTTCTGATCAATTCACCGAGGAACATATAGACCTGTGACACTGCAACTATACCTCCAAGCAGCCTACACTTTGTCAATCCACATCAGCATTAGTCAAGTCCGCTACCTCTCAACTCCTAATTGGGCAAAGTAATTCGCTGTCCCAGGTCTTTGCATCATATTTGATGTTGGGTTTGGGCTCGTGATGACGGATTTGATCCAGGCCTATCGGCATCCCAAGTGGGCTACAATATTTCTCCATATTTGATATTGGGTTCGAGATGATGGATCTGATCAAGAATCTGATTTAGGCCCATCGACATCGCAAGTGGTAGCAATGTGGGCCATAATATTTCTATGGAGCAGTTGGACCATGTCGTGGCCTAATCAATATCAATAGTCATGTCAACTATAAAGGTCCAGAATCAACCCAACTTCAAGTTTGAGGTCAAACTTCCAATTTAATTAGTCCAATGGACCACATATCGGCCCAATTATGTATTTATTTATGTTCCACTGCGCTTGCCCATGTAATAGAAAAGGTTTATCGTTCAATAAATTGATTGTTCTATTATATATATATTTGTTGCACACAATATTTCATGTTTTTTTTAATTAAACGGCATAAATTAATAGATTTAGTCAATATATAACCGCAATCGCACTAATGATAGTATATCATCCGGGTATTAATATTTACAGTAGTGGGATTTTCGAGTATACTCTCCCACACTATGTATATCATAAGTGCATTCTCCTTGATGTTATTGTAATGTTCATCCGTCAAGGTTTTGTAATCCTTAAACTAGACTTGTCAATCAGGGCTACTAAGCCGGGTTTTCATAAGCTCGAGTTCAACTCATTTAATTTGTAACATTTTCGAATTTCAGACAATGAGTTTCGGATTAATAAATGTGAAACTCATACTCAATTTACATAATATTCGATTGTGAGCCTTATTCGAGTTTAGCCCAAACTTACTTATTACTACTTAATTTTCTTAATATAATTATTATAACTATTAAGTTGTAAAACTAATTTAATATTTACAAAACTATAACATTAAAACTAAACATGAACAAGCAATAGTTTTTAAAAAGTATATAAACCAAAAAAATTTCAATAATATTTATATCTAATTCGTTCAAAATACATGAAAAATAGCAATAAAACATGCAGTCATAAGCCAATACATTTTTAAAGGCTGGAATTTCTTTATAGTCTTATGATTTGAATCCAAACATGCTTGATGATTTGTGCTTCTAGATCAAAAGGAAATCAACCAATATTATGGCAATACAAAAATTCACTCAACCAATAAGAAAAGTCAGAGATTCAGTTATGCATACTAATATTGGCTCTCAAGAAAGTTAGTAGAAGAGTCTGTAGATGTATTTTTGTGTTTTATAATTTGTATATATTTAGTATTTAGTAATAATATATTTGGATATATAATCATACATAATATCAAAATATAAATATTATTCCCTCCGTCCCATTAAAAGTGTCATACTTTCCTTTTTGGGATGTTCCAAAAGAATTGTCATGTTAGAAAAGTCAAAGCACCTTTTAACCTCTCTTTCCAATATAGCCCTTATTTCTAATAATATACATGTTATCATTCAAATTTAAATTTTGAATTTGTAGGAGTAAAACTTGAAAGAGAAATACGAACATCACAATCAAACCACTATTCTTAAAAAGTTGGATTTCCCAAACACAACTAAATAAATGGGATGGAAGGAGTATATATATATATATAGGTAATTAAAGGATCAGATCTATGTTGGATTTGAGCCTAATGAGGTTTGAGCCTATAATTCAGGGTCAGATCTATAAATATTATATATTTTTATATTTTGTAATTTGTATATATTGGGTTTGAGCCTATAAGTCGGGTAACATTAATATTGCACATTATTGTTTTATTGCTTATATTTATTATCTTAGTATTTACATTTATTATGATAATACGGATATTTTATGATATAATTGACACTAGTAATTGCAGAAATCCCAAATTCTTTGCCTTCACAATTTCAAGGTTGAAGCCCTCAAAATTTTTTTTTTCTTGGACTGTTTACTTGTTGGTCATGATTATTAATCTTCCAGATCAATGGTCATGATTATTAATACAAGGGAATTAGAAGAGAAAGCGGTCAGATTTAGTGGTTTGCTCAAGAAAGAAAACAATTGAAGAAAATTGGAGAGCTAGCTCAAGATTCATGCTAAAAGGAAAATACTCTTCATGAAAGTCGCTTAATTCCTTTATATTTTTGTGTTTCATTATTTATTTTATGAAATTTGCTTAATTCCTAATATACCCATACTAAATAAGATAATACCTTAACCATAATTGACGAAATTGTCATATTTAAAAGATGGATGAATTAAAAGAATCAATTCTTACTTCACATCTGCTATCAAAACACGGCTTCTTAATTATAAAGTTAAACATATTAAACTGTGGAGAGTCGATTTTCCCGACTCAAAATTCAGTATGTTTGGTTATCAAGAATTTCAAAAAAATTTTAAATTTTATTCGGCTTATATCATAAACATAATTTGCAAACACTTTTTTATTTCATATATATCACATCACAAAAACTGATGCGATAATTATTTCAAATAACCTCCCATCCAAACAAACTTTGCAGCCTCGTGATAAGCAGAGGAATTATTGCAAAAATAGGACCCCATTGTGTGGGAATGGAATACAATAATTCCCAATAATTCTATGGAACGGGACCTACTACTTGTGAAAGGTTCACAAGCACTGATATTAATGGCAGAAGAGGAGTAATTAGCGTTTAATGGATTTTTAAAAAATTAATAAGAATATATGGAGTTAACCAATTGAGGGTAATTTTGACATTTGAGAAAAATTTCCTTTGACAAGAATATTATTACTCTGGAAATATCACCAGCTCGAGCCCACCAATTGAATATGTTTGCAAGTAGAATTTATATTCCACTTTAGATTTCGGAAGGAATTTTTCTTTCTCACCCCATGTTTTTCCCCTATTGATTTAGTTATTTTCAATTTGAGGGAATATAAATGCATAATGGGATAATTTCACAAACTTCACTTGAATTTTTTTAAAAATTGCAGAGAGCTCTTCTCAGGTTTTAAAAATTACTTATACCTCCCCTATTTTTACTATTTATGGTGCAACAAGCTAGATTTTCTCTAAACAATTCTAAATTACCCTTTTCTACAAAATTGAAAATGAAAAATATAGTATAGTCAATCACTTTCTCTTCCACACTTTGTACAAACCCACTATCTTAATCTCTAACAACTATTTAAGCATAAACTCAAGGTCCAAATCCAAGTAACCGCCAAAGAGATCCCACCCCCTACCCCCAAATCAACAACCAATTTTATACCCCAAACTTAAATGTAAATGTCCTAACACCTTTCCAATACAAGCTAATCTAGTCTAAAATCACCATTTGATAGGTTGCAATTTTACCATATATTTTGTAATTAATTTCCCCTATTACCTTACCAAATGTGGATTAACTGTCAGATTCCACTCACTTTTGGAAATTTGTAATTATTGCAGGAAGTGGAATAAAATACCATAAAAAGGTGCCAATTTGACGGTTGCTAGCAGAAGAGTTTGAGTGGTAACAGGAGACACGAGACCAATGGAAGACAGAATTGAAGATTGTTTCCTTATCTTCTGATAATGACAGTACAGCAGATGAGAAGCAGTTGAACTCTTTCCTTTTATTTCTCTTGGCAACCGTATGGTAGAGGATTTTTAGGGAGGAAAAATAGCAGCCAATTTTGACTCCTTTTTGGCTTTGGACAATTTCGTCTTTTAGTGGCTGGGAGTCCACGTATGTTAGACATTTAGGTAGAAGCAATTAGGCATCTTTTGACTTGGTGGTATTCCGTTGTTCTTATTTTACCGTTTTTCATCTCAATTTCAGTGACAATGGCTGCGACTGGTTCTACAGTTTTGTGTGGGTTTTTCTTATCAAGGATGAACTAAATCCTTTTTTCTAGTCAAGGAACAACAGAGGCTTTAGTTCATCTAAAAATTGTGAGATCGAATTAATTTTATTTATTCTTCTTATTTACTGGTATTTGCATATTCTTTGTTTGCAGTGTTTATGGTTGTTTTGTTAATTAAATATCTTGGGCCCGGATATTGAATTAATTTAGCAACCTAATGTCAATTGGGGCGTTGAATCCGTAATTGTTTAACTGCTCTAAAATAGTGACAACTGGCATGATTAGGTTTGTGTCAGGGGAATACGCAGACTAATCTAAAATAACACTGGTAGTGTGTTAGTTGGCTAGAATAGGGCTTCTCTAATACGTAAGGTAATTGGAGAATTAAATTTTACGGGAGTATCTAGGATTATTTCTCGATTAGAATAGTGGTTAACGGGCGTACCTTAGTCATCGACACAATAAGGAGGAGTTGACTGTCATCGCTTGTTTGACAGTTATAACCTATTTATTAGTTAATAATTGTTATTATTAGTTGAATTGTTATAATTGTTAATAATTATTGTTATCTCTGCATCGATGATCAATTAGTTGAACCATTCCCAAAGTTGCTTCTTGACTAGAGCTGTCCAATACTATTTGAGTTTTTACCTTATTGCTATTTAATTCTTATTCAACTGTAATATTTGGTTAGCGTAGTTTATTGTTAATTTTCCTAAAATCCCCCCATAACTTGAACTTTAGTAGAAACGAATTACTTTCAGTCCCTGTGGATTTGACCTTACTTACCCTATATACAAATTAACAAGTTCTCAAGAATAAATTCTGGTATACTGGATTTAACAAACTCTTCGGAATCAGGATGAATCTAATAATCCATTGCACATCCAGAGTCCCTGCTCCAGTACTAGAATTGACTCGAAACTGCTTTTGTTGGCAACTAAGTTTATTTTATTATTGTACAGGCATCGACAACCTGTCAATTTTTGGCGCCGTTGTCGGGGACTGGTGTTAGTTAATTTGTTTTTTTTTAAGTTCATTTTTGTTCTAATTTTCTGATACTTTTCTAGTGTATGCCCCGTTCCTCTTGAGCAGGTGAATTAATTTTTAACCATGAGATAAAGAAGACTATGCATAATGCCAGTTCGAGCGATTCTGATCAAGAAGGTGATGCCATGGCTAATGCTCGAATTTTAAGGGAATTGGCTGCTCCAAACTTAAATCAACAGTCATTATGTATTACCTTTTCAAATTTAGATGAAGAAACTCCTTTTGAATTAAAGTTTAGTCTAATTCACCTTTTACCTTCTTTTCATGATTTTTCGAGTGAGGATCCTTACAGGCACTTGCACGAATTTGATGTAGTATGCACAAGTATGAATTCTTCGGAGATTACTGAGGAGTAGATAAAAATGAGCATTTCCCTTTTCTCTCAAGGATGCGGCAAAAGATTGATTCTATTATCTGCTACCAGGTAGTATAAAAACTTGGAGACAGTTAAAGAAGAAGTTTTTGGAAAAATATTTCCCTGCGTCAAGAGTCGCTAATCTGAGGAAGGAAATATGTGGCATTACACAGCATCCAGGGGAGTCTCTCTACGATTACTAGGAGTGATTTAAGAAATTATGCATCAAATGCCCTCAGCACCAAATAAGTGAGCAGTTGCTCATCCAGTATTTTTACGAGAGGTTATTTTTCAGAGACAGGAGTATAATTGATGCTGCACGTGGAGGGGTGTTGGTGAATAAGACTCCTCGAGAAGCGTGGGAGTTGATCGAAGGGATGACTGAGAACTCGCAGCGATTCAGTACAAGAGAGGATATCCCGACACGTAGAGTGAATGAGGTAGAGACATCCTCTATCCAACAACAGTTGACTGAGTTGACATCATTTGTTAGGCAATTGGCTGTGGGAAATGCCTCACAAGCCAAGGTATGTGGGATTTCCATGGTTATGGGTCACTCTACAGAGATGTGTCCATTGACTCAAGAAAAAAGTGCGGAGCAAGTAAACATGGCTGGCCATGCGCCCGTGCCAAGAAAGTCATATGACCTGTATTTGAACACATATAATCCGAGTTGGAGTGATCACCCTAACCTCAATTATGAAGGGAATAGGCGATCAAATTTTGCACTGAACAGACAGCAAGGGTATCATCAGCAATACCAACCTTGGCCAGCACCACCACCTTCTCTAAGATTAGAGCCGTCTTTGGATGAAATGATGAAGCAGTTAATTGCTAGCCAAGCACAATTTCAACAAAAGATGGAATCTGACTTGTAAAGTCAAATTGGTCAGATAAATGGTACAGATGTAAGCAATGTAGAGTCAGATGAGTTAGATGGCAATAGCAATCAACCGTTTGGAATCTCAAGTTTACGGAAGACTTCCATCTCAGCTTGAAGTTGACCTAAAGAACGTGAGTGCAATGACCCTCAGAAGTGGAAAAGAAATTAAAGGGCCTATAGTTCTGGAGGATAAGAGTCAATATCAAATTCAAAAAGAGATGGAAGATGAAAGGCGTGAATTGGCATCTACACTGAGCAAATTGAATTCTCCAATTTATGAAGAATTGCCCTCACAGACCATCGTCGACGTTAAGAAAGATGAGGATGTAATTATTCGGACAAATGACATGAAATTGCAAGAGTTTCAAGAAAATGGATCTAAAGATGTAGTTGAAAAGGAAGTTGAAGTGCAAGAAATGAGGCCTCATCATCAACTCGTTCAAGTGAATGAATTCAGTGAATAATCTTTAAATGTGGTGACATATTCTCCATTTCTTAATCAATATTCTCATGACTCTTATTTTTCAATTCCTGTTAGTGAGATTGACTTTATTATACCAGAAAATTTTAAATTTTATGACAGGAATAAGTTAAGAGTGGCTATGGCAAAATATCTTGAACCAATAAATACACGTGATGAAGGAATGAGTGAAGAATTCAGATTATTGTTAACTTGTTTGGCGCTATCTACTAGTCCATAGAAGACCGTAGCTTGTGTGCTCAAGGATGAATCTATTTCGAGGACTATCAGGACTATATAGAGGATGAATCACTGAAACGAGTTACAAGATTTTATCCTCCCTGAACAAACATGACAATATCTAGCCAAAAACATTAAAGAAAGGCGCTTATTGGGAGGCAACCCAAATATTGGTTTTGTTTATTTTTCGTTGTTCAATGCTTTAAATTTGTCGTTTCTCACTTGGGTACTAATTGATCTTGATGTTTTTCTCAACTGTGACCAGGACAAGAAAACTTGGCGTGCCCACACAAGGAGGGCATGCGTTAATCTCGTAAGCCCCAACCTCATGGTCAGGAGACTTTTGTAAAACACGGCGCGCCCACGCGATGTTGATAAAATCTCAACATCTCGTGACATTGACAGGAAGTGGAATCATGGCGAGGGCACGTGTTAAATTGCGAAAAGTGACTCTCAAGGTCAGAATACTTTTCCAACCTTGGTGTGCTCACGCTGTGTTTGACAGCCCAAAAAAAATAAAAAATAAAAAATAAAACCAAAAACTATTTTTTTCTTTTCCCTTCTTTTTCTTACTTTATTCTTTTTCTTTCCTCTTCTTTTCTTTCTATCTTCTTCCCCTTTTCCCCTGCTCTCCCCTGTTACTCCTTTTCTTTCGGCCGCAAACCCTTTTGCCGCCGCCGCTGCCAACGTCGTCGTCTTGTAATCACCGAGCGCCACCCGCCGCTTCCCCCTCACTCTCTCCCTCCCCAGCCGAACGCTCCATCGTTGCCAGCACCGTGCCCGTCTCCCTCTCTACACCACTACCACTCCCGTTTTCTTCATTAGGACAACGGTGGAGGTATTTAAAAATCCATTCCCAAATTTTGGTATTGTTTGGTGTTGTTTGGGTTGACTGTTTGAAATATTTCATTAACTGTGAGATGCCTAGTGGTACTAGTTGGGGTATTTTGACTAGATTTGTTAATTCTATCTGATTGGCCGCCTGATTGACAATTAAGAGCTTGTGGCTGAGTTGTTATTGTTAAATTTCTGAACTGCTATTGCTGGAATTGTCGAATTTTTGGGGCATTTTCTACGATTTTTGGTTGGTTGAATTATACAGTTAACTGTACCATTGGGGACATTTATTGAGTATTTGGGTGGACAAATTTTGCATTTGACTATTGAATTGAGGAACACCAGTGACTATTGATTTGCATTTGCTGGTTGCTATCTTTGTTGGATATTCTGTCTTTTGTTGTTTGGGGTGATAATTGGCGACAATAGTGCGTGGCGCCACTTATGAGCACAAGTTCATCACGTAGATGAGCGAGTGACAAACATCGCCCGTCAAGTGACTCAGATGTCTCAGAACCTGGTCGCCTACTTCCATCATATTGGCTTCACTCCACCGTTCCCGCCTATCCCTTAGCCACTCGAGAGGGAAGTTTCATTGTCCTATTTGCTCTAATTGCTATATTACCTCCATTGAGAACAATGTCGGATTTAGGTGTGGGGGGGGGACAGTTGTGGTACTAGTATTTCTAGTTTTTAGTTTTAGATGTTCTTCCTTTATTTTTAGTTTGTTATTTGTCTATTTTTCGTTTATTTTCTTTCTTTTTTCTAGTGATCAGTTCTTCTGTGACTACCAAGGTTTGATGTTGGTTGTTTGGCTCCAATTCTACTATTGTCAAGTTTTAATAATAAACGTGTATCAAGTTAATTTGGTTGAATCCAAAAATATCTCTTTAGTGAATATCGATGATTTTGTGACTCTTATGATTTTTGGTTAACTTTTCTAGACATAGGGAATAACTGCTTGGCATTTTCAAGTAAATTGATCCAATTAGTAACTTTAGTTCTCCATGTTTCAAGAAATAAGGCTAGCTGTTGCTATTTTCTTTGTGATATTTTGAGTTATTTAGTTGTCTGACTGTGAATAAAAGTTGGCTGTACTCCGCTAGTTGTTACTGCTGAGTAATTGGGGATCTTCACCAAAAGTGTCAATTCTCACGTCAAAAAGTAGTAATTTCTATGAGTACGTGGTTGTGTAGCAATAGGAGTTGAGTAACCTGACTCCTTCATCTGACAAATGTTGGAGTTCTCGTCAAAAGACTCTAATGACTAGAGACTAAGCCTATTATTACTCCAAAAGAAAAAAAAAAGCAGAAAACAGATCATAAAAATAAAAAGAAATGTGAAGGTTGTGTCAATATGTGATTAAAGTCAGCTTGTCGATTTGTGGATTTAATGTTGAGATTTTGGTTAATAGTTAAATCATTTGTTGATCTATTCCTTTTTCTTAGATTAGTTTACCTTAAATTGGAGCAGTCCGCAATTTAGAAGCTAACCGGGGTGATGTTTCTTGGATCTTGACCATTGATGCTTGATATGTGTTTTTCTTGGTGTCTTGGCAATAAGGTAGATGGAGCAATAGCCATTATCAGGAGTTGGTGTCTGTTTGTTGTTCTCATGCTTGAAGACAAGTATGGTTTAGGTGTGGGGGGAATTAATAGGTTACAATTTTACCATATATTTTGTAATTAATTTCCCTTATTACCTTTCCAAATGTAGATTAATTGTCAGATTCCACTCACTTTTGAAAATTTGTAATTATTGCAGGGAGTGGAATAAAATACCATAAAAATGTGTCAATTTGACGGTAGCTAGCAGAAGAGTTTGAGTGATAACAGTAGACACAAGACCAATGGAAAACAGAATTGAAGATTGTTTCCGTATCATCTGATAACGATAGTACGGCGGATGAGAAGCAGTAGAACTCTTTCCTTTTATTTCTCTTGGCAACCGTATAGTAGAGGATTTTTAGGGTGAAAAAATATAGCCAATTTTGACCCCTTTTCGGCTTTGGACAATTTCGTCTTTTAGTGGCTGGGAGTCCACGTATGTTGGATACTTAGGTCAAAGCAATTAGGCATCTTTTGACTTGGTGGTATTCCGTTGTTCTTATTCTACCGTTTTTCACCTCAATTTCGGTGACAATGGCCGCGATTGGTTCTACAGCTTTGTGTGGGTTTTTCTTATCAAGGATGAACTAAATCCTTTTTTCTAGTCAAGAAACAACGGAGGCTTTGATTCATCTAAAAATTGTGAGATCGGATTAATTTTATTTATTTCTCTTATTTACTGATATTTGCATATTCTCTTTTTGCAGTGTTTATGGTTGTTTTGTTAATTGAATATCTTGGGCCCGGACGTTGAATTAATTTAGCAACCTAATGTCAATTGGGGCGTTGAATCCGTAATTGTTTAACTGCTCTAAAATAGTAACAACTGGCATGATTAGATTTGTGTCAGGAGAATACGCAGGCTAATCTAAAATAACCCTGGTAGTGTGTTATTTGGTTAGAATATGGCCCTTCTAATACGTAAGGCAATTGGGGAATTAAATCTTACGGGTGTACCTAGGATTATTTCTCGATTAGAGTAGTGATTAACGGACGTACCTTAGTCATCGATACAGTAAGGAGGAGTTGACTGTCATCGCTTGTTTGACAGTTACAACATATTTATTAGTTAATAATTGGAGTTATCTCTGCATCGATAATCAATTAGTTGAACCATTATCGAAGTTGCTTCTTGACTAGAGCTGTCCAATACTATTTGAGTTTTTACCTTATTGCTATTTAATTGTTATTCAATTCTTATTCAACTGCAATATTTGGTTAGTGTAGCTTATTGTTAATTTCCCTAAAATCCCCTCATAACTTGAACTTTAGTAGAAACGACTTACTTCCAGTCCCTGTGGATTCGACTCTACTTGCCCTATATACAAATTAACAAGTTTTCGGGGATAAATTCTGGTATATCGGATTTAGCAAACTCTTCGAAACCAGGGTGAATCTAATAACCCATTGCACATCCAGAGTCCCTGCTCCAGTACTATAATTGACTCAAAACTGCTTTTGTTGGTGATAGGGTGTTAATTGTTAGTAATTTTATTGTTAATTTTCCCTTGTCCCTACCAAATATTGTTTTAAATTGTTAATATATACTTATATTTGGTATTTGGACCTATCTACAGGAAGTTGAACTGACAAATGCTAATAAGGAGATTTTACTGAGAAAAATTCTCCACATTAGAGCCTCCAGCGGATTTACAAGTTGGGCCCACATGGTGCTGCAAGAGAACAAAAATTTCGGTTGCTGATGGGAGTCTTTGATAAGCAATAGAAAACAAAAGGAGAGAATTCGGCAGAGCTACTTTTGTAACTTGGGACTCTTGTTTTCGGTGGGGACCACGAGAGGAGAAAAGGCTTTTCTTCATTTGGCCTTTAAGAGAAGTAACGTACAGAGATGGGAAACAAGAAGCAATTCGGCAGGACCCACCTTGTGGACTTGGTTTCTCTCAATTCGGCAGAGTTCCCTTCTGGGACTTTGACTCTAAATTTCGGCGGGGACCACGGAGAGAAAGCATTAGGGATTAGTCATTTTGGCTTTAAAAAGGAAGAAACGTACAGGCGGCTAGGGGGGAATAGTTTTAGCTTAGCTTTTAGCGTAGTTTAGTTTTGTTTCTTTCTTGGCTCTTTTGATGGCCTGGACCTCAGTGAAATTACTTGAAGATTTTCTCATGAGGCGTGGCTAAGTTTGTCTAGTCAAGAACAACGAAGGATTTGGTTCTACTAAATTTGTGAGATCGAATTAGTTTTTATTTATTTTCATTATTCACTGGTATTTGTCTATCTTCTGCTTTATGTTCATATGGTTGTTTTATTATTCGATTATCCAGGGCCCGGATTCTAGATTAATTCAATAACCTGAAGCCAATTAGGGTAGTTAAATCCGTAATTGTTTAATTATTCTAAATTGGTGGCAACTGACATGATTGGATTTGTGTCAGGGAGACAGACAGGCTAACTTAAAGAGACCCTCGTAGCGTGTTGATTGGTTAGAATTAGGCTCTTCTAATTATTCATGCAATTAGGGAATTAAACTTCTATGGTCGTACCTAGGGTTGTTTCCTGATTAGAGAAATAGTCAACGGTCGTACCTTGGTTATCGACAAATTGAGGAAGAGTTGGTTGTTTATCGCGTGTATGACAATTATAACTAATTTATCATATAGTAATTGGAATAATCCTTGCATCTGTGATCGAATTAAGTGAACCATCTCCGAAATTATCTCTTGGCTAGAGTTCGTCCATTATTATTTTTATTGTGATAATTAGTTATTTGAGTTGTAGTTATTTTATTTTATTTTAATTTATTCCAAGTAATTTAGTCACTCTCATTTTCAAAAACTCCCCATACTTCGGACTCTAAAAGAAATAAATTATCCCCAATCCCTATGGATTCGACCCTGCTTATCACTGTCTATAGAAATTATATTTTATTTAAGCAGGTATTTATTATTGCACAGGTTTGACACCCTGTCAATTGGCAACTTGATTTATTTTTATTATTGTCCAGGCATCAACATCCTGTCACCATTAAAACACTCGCATGTTTTTGAAAATATTAACATCTCAGAAGTAGAGAATAAATTCCACCTCCACAGAAAAATCATAACCAACAATTACTAATGCAACAAAAGAAATCCTTATGCAATTATTGACATTTTACAAAGATTTTTTCTTGATAACAAACAAAATACAACAAATTTCACATCTTTGGTCGTTCTTCCTATAACAATCATCAAATTCTTTATTTTTTTTATCACCGTGAATATCTTCATTTTCTTCTGGTTTGATACACAATCTTCTATTGATTTTGCAATTTCAATTTGATGATCCATAAAGCTAAAGATAATAAAAAGGGGCATAGCATTATAATAATTAGGAAAGAGAGAAGTAGAAATAGACAAGCGATAGAGAAATAGGATTCTTTTTTGTTATTGTAAATCTATTGCCTTAAATAATGAATTATGTACCTAGTAGATGACATTATAGGGACTTTACTATATCAAGGGAGCTAAGTGTAATTACTTAAATCTAAGGGAAGCCGAGTGAAATTGTTAGAAATCTCAAGGAAGGTTTTTCAAATTATCCCATGTATAATAGGGAGGGGGCTGATCCATCTAGACTATTCTAGGTGGGGATTAATCCCACCTTTAATTTTTTATTCTACAAGCCTTGGACCGTAAAATCATCCAAGTGTCTCAAATTACCCAAACTACTACTGTTGTTGTGTATAAAAATCAACAAAAACATAGGTTTTTAATCATACGAACTAATTATTATCTTCTGTCAAGTATATAGATCCATGTTATTCCTATACTCATACCAATGGTGTGTGAAACCATACTATTTTGAAAGAATTAGTAATTTTAGATTGCAAAACGTCCAAAACAAAAGTCAAAGGAGCGATTTGGCATTAATTGATAACTTTCAAGTGCATATTACTCAAAATAAAAGTTTAGAATGCAAAGTGAGAGTCAATGCAAAAATCAAGTGCAAAGTGGAATAAGTTCTTAGTAGCACTATTGATTTACAATTTGGGGTTAACTGCTACCAACCTCCTATGATTTTATCTACTACCACATAACTTTTTTAATGTTTTAAAATATCCATTGCACCCTCTATGGTTTGATGTAAACTAGAAACTTAATGGAAAATAGTCGATGTAACATCATTCATTGAAATATTAGTAGTACTCTTATTTAAATGCTTAATCAAACAACGAATTAGTCATCTTGTATAAAATTATAGGGGGATTATGTGGATAAATACAAAAACCACAAGAGGATAAAGTGAATATTTTTGCAAATCATAAGGGAGTAAAGTGGATAGTATAATTTTATCACACACTTTTAGAGCACGTGTGGTCTAATCGTCATTATGCATTCCATCAATTTTTCAATTTACATAAAATCACAAGGGAGTTATGTGGGTATTTTGAAAGCTTAGATCAATTATCTGACATTATGCAAAACTATAGGGGAGTCATATGTAATTTACCCTACAATCTGCTAATAACTCAAACTCTTGGTTTTTAGAAGTGCAGTTTATCAAGTTTTCTTTTTCATATGTTCTAGCATCAGGATGGTTCGAATTTGATGGCTTTATATATAGATATAATTGATCCTTACTTAATTTGTGTACATTTTCCGTAAGTATGATAACACTTTGTTTGGAAATAAATCCCCAGAATAACTGAGAAGCCAATATAATGGTGCATATTAACACATTAATCATAACTTTACATTAAAAGTGTGTGGAGTTATAAAGAAAATTTTTATTTAAGAAAAATTGTGTGGAAATCCGTATTTTACATTAAAATATAAGCATATTAATGGAATCGGTTTTGTGACGTTGGAAATTTCTGTTTAACTTTAAGTCCTTATTTATTTTTCCTACTCACTGGTTGCATCATGGCAAGAAGTGGAATTAATCCCACCTTTAATTTTTATTCTACACGCTTTGGACCGTAAAATCATTAAGGGGGCGTTTGGTTCGCAGCTTGGAATCGGATTCGGATTTGGAATCGGATATCCTGGGTTTGGAATGAGACCTTTCATTCCAATACATCTGTTTGGTTCAAGTATCTGAAATGGGTATCATTACTATACTTGATGTTTGGTTCGTTGGTTCTTTCGGAATGGAATCTAATAAATTTCCAATTTTAACCTTACCTGTAAAATTGACAATAAACCTTGTCTTAGAGTTTCAAAAGAAAAATTACATAAATCTTATTAATAATCTTGTCATATGTTGGGGAGAGTTATGCAGGTTTTTGTATTTTTAAGGGTAAACAACAAAAAATCCCCCTGTGGTTAAGCAATCATACATAAAAACCCCCTGTGGTTTCATATCATACCAGTCGATACCCCGTGGTTTGAATTAACCTGAAAAGTGGACGAAAATCGTCAAAACAGACGGAGCTGAGTGAATAGACGAAAATAAGGGGGAAACCCGCAAGCGGGTTTCAGGCAGGCTATTTAACAAATTACTTAAAAAAAAAAAAATTTTACATGCAAGCTGCGTTGAGTTGCACATGCCCATCGGAGGGCCCTAGGATGCCCAGCAAACCTCCCCTCTCATCCTCACCCTTCAGGTGAGGGTTTGAGAGTATGTGTTTGATATAAATAGAACAGAAACGCAGCTTTTAGTCATTTTACATAAGGGGGAAACCCGCAAGCGGGTTTCAGGCTATTTAACAAATTTATAATATTCCACGGTCTGCACTTCTAATCTTGCACCAATATGAAGTAGGTGGGTTTCAAGTGATAACTCAACTCACAAAATCAATGGTTTGAGTAACGCCTAAATTCCAATTCGATTTGCGAGTGGGGAACCTTTGGTGATATGATGCAGATCCGTACTTCATCCTATTGATACAAATCTGATGCTTATTGGTTTTGGATTCTTTTGCATTTTTTGGGTTGCATTTGAGATCAGCATTCAAGAAGATGATGGAATAAACTATGATTTTCATTTTGACCCCACAAAGTCAATAGCGGAAGACAAAACAAAAAAGAGCCAGAACCCACAAAAAAGAAGCACTAAAGCTCAAGAATCATGAAGATCTGCTAACTGCTAATATCAGAAGAGAAAACAAAATAAGAAAAGTGTGCAGATTTGCCGGACCGTACAGAAAGCATAGTACGTACTGCTCCCAAGAGCAAAAAATCTAAAGAAACTAGAGATACAAACCTTTTAAGGAGCAATCTACAAGGGAAATGGAAGATTGAGAATCAGCAGAAGAAGATCCACTATTGCACAAATTATTCTTGTTTATGGACTTGGAGAATAGAGAACTTGGAACAAGAAAACAAACAGAAGAAAACTTGCGTACCTCTCTAGTAGCACAGATGTGGTTTTCATTCGTTTTTTTTTTCTTCCCACGGCAAAAGCTCCAGCTTGTCGTGTTTTTAAGGGGTAATTAGGGCAGAGAATTGGGGGGAGAAAGGCGACGGAAATAATGAAAAAGAGAGGAAGAAGAGGGACCGGGAATAAGATTTGGGTTTTGGACAAAACCCACGAACTTAGTCAGGAATGGAGAAATGACATATTTTTAGATATCATTCCAATATTTCAATTCCAATACCAGTAAACCAAACATGAGTTATGGGGTTTATTCCATAACCCCATTCCGATACCCTCTTACCAAACGCCCCCTAAAGTGTTTCAAATCACAAAAAAACAAAGCCTAGGTGCAGATGCAGGGTCCTTCCCAGAAATATGAGGATAAATAGTCCCAAAACAATAAAAATTTCTTTCCTTAAATCTTTCAAAACGAAAATCCTGGGTGCAGGTCCTTTCTTCTCAAAAAAACTCCAAAAAACTATGCAGTAGTCAATAAAATTTCTTTACTTTACTCAAGCCAAGATCATTTCCAGATTATTCGACTGCTCTCTCGTTAACTTTGATTGATCTGTTCTTTCTTGCTCAATTGTCCGCTGAGTAATTGATTATCTCATTTCTCTTCTTCAACTTCCCACCAGGAAAAAAGAAATTTCAGGAAAGAAATACTTGCTTGCTCTGCAGTCTGTGAGATCTGTTTCTATAAAAAGGCGAGATTCCTGTAAACTTGCAAATTGTTCATTTCTAAATACCCTACTAGAAACCCTTCATGAATATAATAGGAAGGCGGCTGATCAGTCCAGACCATTCTTGGTGGGGCTAATTTTGGATGAATTATTAACTTTAGGTGCAAAATATCCAAAATAAATTTTAAGGTGCAATTTCATGGTAATTAGTAATTTTAAAGTGCAAACTATCCAGAAATAAAAATTTGAGATGCAAAGCGGAAATCATTCAAAAGGGTGTAAAGTGAAATTGATTGCTTATTGCAAGCAAGCTTACAAGGAGGGAGGGTGAAAACAAGGAGTCTACTAAGGATTTTTGCGGTTAATTGATTAACATTTTATAGTTTTGCTTGTTCATATACCAAGGCTTGAGAACTTTGTTAAGATGTAATTATTTTCATTCAACGCAATGAATCCATTTAGCTGAAATATCTAATAAAGTCATTTTAAAATTTTCTTAGCAATTACAGATTAAAAAATTGTTATTTCGTAAAATTATGTTGTTTGTAATCATAGGATGTAAAACTTATTAAGCAACACTACTTGAATTTTGAAAGAAACCATCAATGAAAGTTAAAGTTCCTTTGACCGTTTCTGTTCTTTTTCTCTCTTGGACTATGGTAACTAGGCCAACATGTAAGAAAGTCTTACCTAATGAAAGGCACAAATCTTGGTTAAATTTATTTAGCTTCATGTGGTTCAGCACTTTTCATGTAAATCTTCTATAATTTTAAATATTATAAATAAGTTTTTCCATATTTTGGACTAAAATATCAAAGTAACAAAAACAGTTCTTGACAATGGAGCCAAACGAAATGTCAAGAATACCTTAATGTCCAGATAAAATATTTATTAACCACAAAGATTATGTATAACTTTTCGAAACATATGAGAGTTATGTTAGAAAGAACTAATCCACAAGATGCAAAAATGTATTTATCCTATATTTATATATCTTAGTCACTAAAGTTATTTTAGGTTTTGGTCTTGACATTTTAGCTAATTCCAGCATGGAGGACAAAATATATATATATATATATATATTTTGGAGGTGTGATGGAAGGGATAAGCCCTATTACATAGCAACTAGTGTGGTTTAGTTACACCCATTACATCTTTAGCTAAAATGCTTCTTAATCGGTAAGGATTAGCGAGGAAGTTCCCTCCTATCTACCGACATAATTGACAAGTACTGAGGATAAATAGTCCAAAAAACAATAAAAAAAAAAATTCTTTCTGAACGAAAAGCCAGAGTGTGGGGCAGGTCCTTTGTCAACGTCCAATGCCGGACCGGTTCTTGTCAACAACGAAACTATGCAGTAGTAGTCAATAAAATTCCTTTTACTTTATTCAAACCAACATCATTTCCAGATTATTTGACCGCTCTCTCGTTAAATTTGATTCATCTGTTCTTTCTTGGTCTTGCTCCGTTTGTCTGTTGAATAACTTATTATCTCATTACTCTTCTTCACCTTCCCACTGGAAAAAAGAAATTTCAGGAAAGAAATACTTGCGTGCTCTCCAGTCGGCGAGATCTGTTTCTCCCTTAAAATTTGAGAGTGAAACTGGGGAAAAATCCATGCTCCGTTTCTGGTACAATGCGTTTGGAGAACTCAATTTTGGAGTGCCTAGAGTCACTCACCTTAGGTGGCTACAGCTTCTTAGGTTCACGGGAACATGTTTAGCTTTCTTTTCCCATGAATTTGAAAGAGTTGAGTCTTGAAGCTCTGAGTCTTCCCTGTAGAAAAATGTCATTGATTGAACAACTACCCAATCTTGAACTCCTCAAATTAAGACAGCGGTCAATGGACAGCAAAAAATGGGAGCTGATGGAAGGAGGATTCCCTAAACTCAGGGTCTTGACTTTGCAATCTCTAGAGATTTTTTGAGTGGATAGAGACAGACCCTGATAGTGATGATTACTTCCCGTGCCTTCAGCAATTAAAACTCCTCAAAATTTTTAGCTTGAAAATGGTGCCTGCTTGTTTTGGGCGTATATCTACTCTTAAAACAATTAAGGTGAGTTTTTGCGGAGATGGTGTCAAATCTTTAGTACGGGAAATTGAAGAAGCACAGAAATATAATGGAAATGAGAATCCGAAGATCATTTATTGAAAATATTGAAGGGCATCAGCTGGTGCAATATCAGGTAATTTTTTTTTTTGTTATTACCATTAATTGGCCTGTAGAAATAATCATGCTTTTTTCATTCAAAGGAGTTTAATTTATATTTACATTCTGGTAGCTTTTTTGTACTTCAGTTGCCTATAATGTGTGCACGAGCACATTGAAATTGATGAACAAACAACTAATTAAATGCTCTTTTTTTTTGGCTTTTGTTAATGAAATTGATGAACAAACAACTAATTATTGCTCTATTTTTTCTTGATGATATGTCATCAGGGAGTGCTACGGTGCGTAGCAGTTTTTCTTCGAGATCGTAATTGGTCATCTATATGGTCTGGCTTTCTTTGGTGCTTTTGTGGAAGATTGAGGTAAAAATTGAAAGGATTGATGGCCTCGAGGGAGCTCCTGCGTTTTTTGCGGGCAAGGAATCTAAACACGTAATTGGGAGCGTCCTAAAGCCCCATGTAATTGGAAGCGTCCTAAACACGTAAAAATTGATAGGTGTCGAACCTGTACAATAATAAATACCTACTCGAGAGACATACAGATTTTGTATATAGCGGTGAGTAAGGTCGAATTCACAGGGATTGGGGGTAATTCGTTTCTTCTAGAGTTCAAAGTATGGGGGTTTTTGGATTAAATGCTAACTAAATAAATTAAATGCAGAAAATAGTTAATTAAAAGAAATAATTAGAGAAACTCTAACCAAGGGTACACTTCAGAAATGGTTCATGCACTGATCATCGATTCACAGATAATTTCATATTTATTAATAAATTGGTTATAGTTGTCATACACGCGATAAACAACCAACCTTTCCTTACTTTCTCGATAGTTAAGGTACGACCGTTAACTATTTCTCTAACCCAAAAACAACCCTAGGTACGACCGTAAGATTTAATTTCTAGCTTGCATTAAGAATTAGAAAGGCCCAATCCTAAGTAACAAACACGCTATGAGGGTTTGTTTAAGTTAGATTGTATATTTCCCTGACATAAACCCAATTACGCCAGTTGCTACTGGGATAGAGATAACGAACAATTACGAATTCAATTACCCCTATTTAGAAAAATAGCCTGTATGAATAATTAATTATTGCGCACTAATCAATCATACACAAGAGCTATAATAATTAAAAGCAGAAATCATATAAATACCAATAAATGAGGAAGCGATTAAAATAAATTCGATCTCACAGTAATTGCAGAACCAAATCTTCAGTTGTCCCTTGACTAGAATTAGGAGGTTAGTCCTCCATTAATGGAGAACAACCATGCAAAAAAGCTATCTGAATCTTACAAAATTGTTCCTAGCCAAATCGGCCAACTAGCCAAAAAATTAATAATAATCCTAAGAATAAAGCAATTGTGCTCTTTTTATTCTCCCGTCAAAGAAGATCACTCCGAATTTGTTGCTGGCTGAAGTCTTAATCACGCGGGATCCGGCTTTTGCTCCCTCAAATCCGTGCAAAGCAAATCAAAGACAAGAAATTGCTAACTATTGCCTTCTTTTCGACTCTAGCTACGAAGATGCTCCCCTCCTTTTGCCGAATTTGCCTCCTCCCAATTATCTAATTGATTGGTTTCCTAATACCAATCCAACTCTTAAAAAGATTCCTATTACAAATCAATTTCCTCCACCTTTCCTTTTTCTTGAGAATGGTCCCCCGAAATAAGAAAAGTCCACTATCAAATTAATTGGAAAATTGCCACTTTTAATCATGTTTTGCTCATTTTCCTACAATTAGCACCATTAACCAAATATAAGTAAAATCCGACAATTAAAATAATATTTGGCTAAAATCAAGGAAAAAATAATTATTAATTTAGCAACAAATTATGACTTATCAATTTTCCCCACACCTAAATCATGCTTGTCCTCAAGCATGAGAACAGCAAATCAAATAATCAAATTCAAACAATCGCTATTGCTCAAATCTTCTATTGCCAAGATACAATTAAAACATATGTCAGGTATTAGTGGTAATATTTCAAGCAATATCTCTCCAGTTAGCTTTCAATGTTAAGGACTCTTCCAATTTATGACTAACTAATCTAATAATATAAAATATTCAACCAGCATCCATAAGCAAATGGTTCGACTATTAAGCAAAATTTCAACATTAAAATTCATGGATCAGCGGGCTAACAATTCATTCAAATACTTCCACATTTCACTATTAGCATATATTTTTTCTTTTCTAGAATATCCCCACTTGATTGATTTTTTTTTCTTCAGGGGGAATGCTTAGTTTTTAGCCATTAAAGCGTTTTGACGCGAATTCCGACATTGGCCAAATGAAGGAGCCTGGTTACTCAGCCATCATCGCTTAAAAACCACATACTCATAGCTATCGTCGCTTTTTGATGCGAAAGTCGACATTTGTGGTGAAGACTCCCGGTTACTAGGCAACGATATTAGTGGAGTATAGCCTAATACTATTCATAAATAAGCACCAAAAATAAAATTAAATACCACACAAACCCGCTTCTTTTCTTAAACATGGAGAACTAAGATTAATAGTTGAATCAATTTGCACAAAAAAAATGCTAGACAAATTTTTACAATACTTAGAGAAGTTAACCAAAAAGTGTAAAAGTCACAAAATCTCAAATATTCACCAAAGAGATACCCTTAAACTCAACCATGTCATACTCAATACCCTAAAGTGTAAAATCTTAGCAATAGAAAAATTTGAGACATCTAACCATCGTTTATCAGGAATAATCACAAATTTGCACAAAGATAGGCAAAAATTGGACAAAATTCGACAAAGTCAAACAAAAATTCCAACAAAAATGCCTACACTTGCACTTTTTCAATAAAATGCCAATATACTACTCCCCCTACACCTAAATTTTGCATTGTCCCCAATGTAAGCACTAAAGAATAAAATTCAAAGCAAAAAGGAACAACGAAACTTCCCTGATCATCAAAGGGGGATTGTGGCACAGCTGTAGGTGAGAGGCACAAGACATGTAGAGATTGATGGCAAAACTGATGAAGATGAAGGTATCGGCGGCTAAAGATGTCGGGTGGCTCACGATGGATGAGGAAGAATTACGCGCGATGAGCAGCGATAATCAGGAACTGACGACCCACGTTGAACAGCACAATGGTGGCGGTGGAATTTGAAGTCCTTTGGTTGCGATCTTGCAACTGGAAAAGAAAAGAAAGGAATAAAAAGGAAAGGGAGAGAAGAAGAAAGGACAGAAAGAATGAAAGAAAAAGAAAAGGAAAAAGAAAAAGAAAAGAAAGGAACCCTGTGTTAGGCGTGGGCACGCCTAACTGCCTTCAAGTTTTCTGACCAACTGTCCGAAATTAAGATTCTTAAGCGTGACCACCTGGCGTGGGCACGCCTAACTACTAGAGAGTCTTCTGACCACAGACGAAAATTGCTTTCCTTAAGCGTGACCATCTGGCGTAGGCACGTCTAACTACTGGGTAGTTTTCTGTCCGCCAAATTAAAACTTCCTTTCTTAGGCGTGATCACCTACCGTGGGCACGTCTAACTGTCAACTTCCTGCCACAAAAGCAACAAATCACTAAATGCAACTAACACTTAACAAAAACTCCAAAAACATAAGAAAATTAAAACAAAAGTCTTGGGTTGCCTCCCAAGTAGCGCCTTTCTTTAATGTCTTTGGCTAGACATTTTCATGTTTATTCACGGAGGATAAAATCTTGTGACTCGTTTCAGTACTTCATCTTCTATGTAATCCTGATAGCCCTCGTAAATAGAGTAATTCTTGAGCACACGAGCTACGGTCTTCCATGGACTAGTAGATGGCGCCAAACAACCAAGTAATGACCTTAAGTCTTCACTCACTCCTCCATCACAAGCACTTATTTGTTTCAGATATTTTGCCATCGTGACTCTTAACTTGTTCCTGTTATGAAACTCAAAATTTTCTGGTATAATAAAATCAATTTCACTAACAGGAATTAAAGAATAAGAGTCAGGAGAATATTGATTAAGGAATGGAGGGGATGTCACCGCATTTGGAGATTGTTCACTGGATTCATCCACTTGAACCATTTAATGTTGGGGTCTCATGTCTTGCACTTCAACTTTCTTTTCAACTGCATCTTTAGATCATTCTTCTTGAGATTCTCGCAGCACCATGTCATTCGTCAGGATAATTGCACTCTCATCTTCCTCATGGTCGATAATAGTTTGTGAGGGCAATTCTTCACTCATTCGAGAAGTCAATTGCGTTATCCTAGATGTCAATTGATCTGCCAGGTTACGCATGCTCGCTTGTGTCTCTTAATGAAAAACTATTGTCTCTTGTTGAAATTGATGTACCTCCTGTTGAATTTGATATGTGTTAGTAGCTATTAATTCAACTATTTCTTCAAGAGACATACCTAACATGGATGACGGTTCTTGAGACTCTAGCTGTTGAAAATCTATTGGCCTTTGTTGATAATTAAAATTGGAATCATCCCACCATCCTTGCTTATACCCGTTTGAATAAGGGTCATACCACGTTTGATATTGAGGTGAAAAATCTCCAAAAATATCGATTGGAGCACTTAGGCCATCTTGAAATGTATGGCATGTGTCGATTGAATGATCTGAGGCAAAATAAGTTCCACAATTTGCAGCAGCCCATTGATCATTAGAAAAAGCACAAGCCTCATAACCCTTTCTAAATATAAAATCCAGTCTATCACCAAAATACGGAATGTTAGCAGCCATAAACTATATATAAAAAAAAAGAGAAAAATTAAAAAAAATAAAAACAAGATGAACTCAGAAAGAAACAAATTAATCAGGCACCAGTCCCCGGCAACGGCGCCAAAAATTGACAGGTGCCGAACCTGTACAATAATAAATACCTACTCGAGAAACATACAGTTTTTGTATATAGCGGTGAGTAGGGTCGAATCCACAGGGATTGGGGGTAATTCGTTTCTTCTAGAGTTCAAAGTATGGGGGGTTTTGGATTAAATGCTAACTAAATAATTAAATGCAGAAAATAGTTAATTAAAAGAAATAATTAGAGAAACTCTAGCCAAGGGTACACTTCAGAAATGGTTCATGCACTGATCATCGATTCACAGATAATTTTACATTATTAATAGATTAGTTATAGTTGTCATACACGCGATAAACAACCAATCTTTCCTTACTTTTTCGATAGTTAAGGTACGACCGTTAACTATTTCTCTAACCCAAAAATAACCCTAGGTACGACCGTAAGATTTAATTTCTAGCTTGCATTAAGAATTAGAAAGGCCCAATCCTAACTAACAAACACTCTATGAGGGTTTGTTTAAGTTAGATCGTATGTTTCCCTGACATAAACCCAATTACGCTAGTTGCTACTGGGATAGAGATAACGAACAATTACGGATTCAATTACCCCTATTTAGCAAAATAGCCTATATGAATAATTAATTATTGCGCACTAATCAATCATATACAAGAGTTATAATAATTAAAAGCAGGAATCATATAAATACCAATAAATGAGGAAACGATTAAAATAAATTCGATCTCACAGTAATTGCATAACCAAATCTTCAGTTGTCCCTTGACTAGAATTAGGAGGTTAGTCCTCCATTAATGGAGAACAACCATGCAAAAAAGCTATCTGAATCTTACAAAATTGTTCCTAGCCAAATCGGCCAACTAGCCAAAAAATTAATAATAATCCTAAGAACAAAGCAATTGTGCTCTTTTTATTCTCCCGTCAAAGAAGATCACTCCGAATTTGTTGCTGGCTGAAGTCTTAATCACGCGGGATCCGGCTTTTGCTCCCTCAAATCCGTGCAAAGCAAATCAAAGACAAGAAATTGCTAACTATTGCCTTCTTTTCGACTCTAGCTACGAAGATGCTTCCCTCCTTTTGCCGAATTTGCCTCCTCCCAATTATCTAATTGATTGGTTTCCTAATACCAATCCAACTCTTAAAAAGATTCCTATTACAAATCAATTTCCTCCACCTTTCCTTTTCCTTGAGAATGGTCCCCGAAATAAGAAAAGTCCACTATCAAATTAATTGGAAAATTGCCACTTTTAATCATGTTTTGCTCCTTTTCCTACAATTAGCATCATTAACCAAATATAAGTAGAATCCGACAATTAAAATAATATTTGGCTAAAATTAAGGAAAAAATAATTATTAATTTAGCAACAAATTATGACTTATCAGGAGCGTCCTAAAGCCCCATGTCTTTGGATAGCTACATCTTTTCCTATCAATTCCCCTTCTTTGGGTGGCTCAATTAGATTTCATTAGTTGGCTAAATTTTGGTTGTAAAAAATTCTCAACTGTTAACCACTTTAATGTTCTTTGATTTCCTCTTTTTCCCGTTGTCTGTTGGGTTGTATGGTATGATAGGAATATATTTTTATTTGATTGTCATTAATAAAGATTTGCAAGTTTATGTAACACAGGTTGTTTATTTTGATCAGAGAAATTCAAAAAATTGTAAACATTGATTCGATATGAACCGTAAATATAGGATACTCGAATTGGTTTTAATATGTGTAATTCGGATAGTAGCAGATCGGACCCAATTCATATGTAAGGATATACTTATAATTTTGTCCGTTAAAACTAAAATTAATAGAGGAATATATAATCATCTTTCATCAAATATTTATATTTGAGATGATATACTTGACTATCTCAACAATATAAAAGTCTTAACTTGTTTAACTTGCTAATTATATAGTAATATATTTAGCTTTTGTTGCTGAGAATAAGTGATATTTACAAACTTGCTTTTACTATGAATATGCAAGTATTGATGGTTATGTGATCTTTCTTAACAAATAATGAATTATATTTAAATAAAGTCTTTTAGTTGTTTACTTATTTTCTAATTCTCAATTATGAAAATATGATTTCTTTTTTAACTTTGGTACTGAGTCTTAGTACCTCCGGGTCCGTGAACCACTTTGCCAAATACCCGGTCATTCGAGTACTCTATAACCGTAGACACAGTTCTGATTGAATTTTTTGTCGAACCAATAGAACTGGTTCAAGTTACAAATCTGTTAGGCGGAAAGAACACCCGACCCGTGAAACGTAATCTCGGACTGATGCTGACTCCTCTTTACTCTTTGTTCGTGGCTTAAGGCCCTTGTTAGTAATTATATAAACTCAAGTCAAAGATTCCATCAAACTAAAATCTCTATTGAAGTCATTTTACTATTTTCTTTTGAAAATAAAAACTAGCTATTGATTTTTGGATTATAAGATTGATCTTTGGAGCATGCATATTGAACAACAATGCTTGAATTTCGAACAAAAAGGAAAGAAAAACGAAATAAAGCTAACATAGATGACTAATTATAAATTATCATTCTCTTTTTCCCTTTCACTTGAAAATGAAAGAAACTATTTTCGTGATAATAAAAATTCCTGTTCGACTTTAATTTTTTCCTTTCTTTTTTTTTTGGCCTCTTATATGCTCTTTTGCTCCCAAAAATTCCAAGAAAGTCTTGCCTTGTGGAAAGCGAAAATTTTTTAAATAAAAAAAATGGTCTATGTGTAGGGTCCCTTTATTAGTGGACAATGCCGACACTGGTGCTTCTTGGCTACAAAATGAGAGTGAAATAATTCATTCAAAAACCATAAAGTAATGAATAAAAAAAATTCTTTGCTTTTACCAAACCGAGATGTACTTTCTCGTAATTCCTACACTACTATCACCATTACGTTGTTACTTGTTAATCTTTTGTTTCTTGCTCCGTTTGTTTGTCTAATAATTGAATATCCCACAAGAGAAATACTTGCTAATATTTCTCCTCATGCTACACTAAAATTTGAGAGTCAAATTGAGGAAGTTCCTTGCATTATAAGAGATGGAGATGACGTCCACTTGTATAGATCGGATTTGATCGAGCTCATATGTAAGTGGATATTAATTATAATATTTTTTTGAAGGAATTTAAAATAGATGATCAATAATAATGTTAAGAAGTATGCCTACATATCATGAGGTTTAAGAGTATTTTTTTAATCAAACTACTTGATACTTTGGTCAAATTGCTTGAGCTCAGCCAGCCAATATTGAGGCAGTTTCGCTGCTAAAAAGTTGGTTTGCAAGATTCGTTTGTAGTTCTACCTAAAAGATAAATATAATTCCGTAAAATTCTTATCAAATCATTGCGAGATTCGTTTGTAGTTCTACCTAAAAGATAAATATAATTCCGTAAAATCCTTAGCAAATCATTAGCTGTGTATAATATTATTAAATTTAACCACAAGAGAATATGAAAATGTTCTTGCGATGTATATCAATTAGCTCAAAATTGTTCATGTCCAAAAATCTGAATAGAGTTACCCACACATAAAAAAGGGAGCATTGTGAATGAAATCTTCTCTCAACTAAAACATTGGCCGTTAAAGGATAAAGCTTGAATTAAAGAACAAGAAAAGGGATCGTCCAGCAGCCGTTCTTGACCAGAACACTATCCGGTCTCCATCAATCTATCGAATGCTGCACAAGGACCCCCCGAATGTGGAAGAAAGACTAATGTTAAGAG
Organism: Coffea eugenioides; assembly: GCF_003713205.1. Classification (NCBI taxonomy): domain Eukaryota; kingdom Viridiplantae; phylum Streptophyta; class Magnoliopsida; order Gentianales; family Rubiaceae; genus Coffea; species Coffea eugenioides. Next base: position 14,201,104 of record NC_040037.1, read on the forward strand.
TTGAATTGATTTCCAACAGCTGTAACAGCAGATGCTTCTATTAGCATGCATTTCGGTTCTGCCTTTTGAGAGTAGTGGGAGTAGGGTGATTTTGATAAGATTTGAAATTTGAATCTATTAAATTATTTAATTATTAAATATTAAATTTGACATATTTGAATACATGTCACATTAAGTATTAATAATAAATGAATAGGTTATCACTTATTTTTTAGAGTAAATTTTATCAAGAAAATTTAGTGCTATGTAATTAATTCAAATGTTAATTTTTTGTTATCAAATATGTTTGAACATATTAAGATCTGAATTCATCAAATTTAAGTGTTGAATTGAATTATCGAACAAGACCTAATTCTCAGTCAACTCATGGAAGTTTTCTATGTGAGTAATAAGAATTGATATCAAACATTTAAAAATATGGGTAAGCCTTACCCACGAACCCTGTGTTAGAAATCAAGGAAAGGGCCGTGCTTGACCCGAAGAATGACCAGTCCCCTTCTCTCTCATTTTCCGAATGGACACCCTCAATGTTGAAGAAAGACTAAGGAGAAGACTTTCAATTAATTTCCAATGGCCCAAGTAACACTGAAATGGGCATATACTTGTGTCTGGATAGGAGATTATTTTGGATAATATTTTTTTATAAAAATTCTGTATCACTTTTTTATATAATATATATGAGATGAAAAGGTAACTGAAAAATATGCCTATGATACAAGTATATAAATTAGTATAAATAATTAGCCTGCATTTAAGTCTTAACTCTTGAAAAGAAGTACTGCTACTAATTAGTAGAATTTTTTACTTCTTTAATCCAATCATTTTCTTTGACCATTGTATATTGGTAACATCAATGCACTCATTAATTTTGAACGTTATCATTTTACTCTTTATATTTATTATCTTAGTGTTTATATATATTACTATTAGGACTGTCAATGGGGCCATGCTAGCCCGAGGTCGACTTGTTAGGTCCAAAAAAAGATGGATGAATCCGACCTTTTACTAAACCGATCTGAGTTTGAATCTAAAAATTATACCCGAATTAAATATGAATCGAGTTTGGGCCTCATTAAGCTCAAATCCAACTTAAGCTCGACCCTTAAATTAGCTATATATATAATGATATGCATATAATATAATTATATATCAAAATATATTATTACTAATACCAAATATATACAAATTACAAAACACAAAAATATATTTGAAGATTTCTCTACTAACTTTCTTGAAAGCTAATATTGATATTACATAACTGAAACTTTAACTTTTCTTATTGGTTGAGCAAAATTTTTGGTTGATTTCTTTTTGGTCTAGAAACATAAATCATCAAGTATGTTTTGATTGAAGTCAAAAAAGTATGAAGAAGTTCCAACTTTTGAAAATGTATTGACTTATAACCGCGTGTTTTATTAGTATTTTTCATATATTTTGAACGAATTAGATATAAATATGTTGAAAATTTTTTGGTTTATGTACTTTTTAAGATTTATTACTTGTTTATGTTTAGTTTTAATGCTATAGTCCTGTGAATATTAAATTAGTTTTATAACTTAATAGTTATAGTAATTATATTAAGAAAATTAAGGAGCAATAACTGAGCATGAACTAAGCCCCAATAAGACTCAAAATCCGAATATTTTATGAGTTGAGTATGATCATCACATTTATTAATCCGAAAGTCACGGCCCGAAATTCAAAAGTGTTACAAATTAAGTGAGTTAAAATTGAACTTATGAATGCGCGACTCACATGACTTGAGTGGCAGTCCTAATTATGATAAAACAAGTCTGAACTGAGCAATTGGTTAAATTTTTAAGCTTTTGCAGTATAGGTGCAGGAACCCTTTGCTAATGGAAAATACCAGAGTGCGCCTTCTCAACCCCAATATGAGTATGAAATAGTCCAAAAATAATAAACTTATCAATGAAAACTTCTTTGCTCTGCAGAACACAAGATGTCTTTATGATAATTCCAACATTTTCTCTTTTACCTTGCTGATCTTTTGTTTCTTACTCTGTTTGAAAGCGTACAAAATTTTGATCAACTCCAATTAATGAGCTTGTAATGACTAGGGAAACTAATACATATTCATAGTTGTAATACAAACCAAAAACAACATTAGTTATCGAAATGACCACAACAGAAAATGTTTCAAGAATGCATTTCTCTGTAACCATGAGAGATTGCCATATCAAATTTCCCCATTAAAATGTTGATAACAGAGTCAACTAATTTTATCAACTTCCTTTTGTAGTTAGACATGAGCAAATAATATTGCTAATGACCCACGATTTATTTTCACACTAATTTTTGCTAAAATGACAAAATTGTGGTATCTTTTAAATCCTCAGGTGCCCAACTCCTAGTTGTAGTATTATCATTGTCTGGGTTCCACCTTGATGCCAATGAATAATTGATTATCTCAATACTCTTCAGAAGAAGAAAAGTAAAGAAGTAATTTTCAGGAAAGAAATACTTGCTGGCTCTGCAATTAGTGAGATTTGCTTCTCTCTTAAAATTTGAGACGAAAATCCCTGCATAGGAGATGGTCTCCACTTGCAGCATCGATCGGGTCTTACTTGATCTAGAGTTGCTGCTCCTGAACATCGTCCGAAGCCGGTATGCTACTTACATTGCTCCTCGTGTTCGTGATGCAATCAAACGCATGAAATTTCTCAGAACATTTCTTATGCATGCAAGAAAGTGGAGCCAAAGCAATGATTTGTACTTGCAATCTGACGATGTAGCGAAGAAGGTGATTCTTCCATCTTTCTTATCTTGCGTTGAAGATACCTTCCACAAATACGAGGAGGACATTCACTATCTTTCCCTTATATCAAAAACGGATAAAGATCACTATTCTATTGTTAATCGTGGAGTGTTCCCCGAAATTGAGAAACAGATCGAGTTACTTAAGCAAGAAATCATCCAAATTTACTTTGCTATGGCAAGCAGCAGGTCATTGCAATCAAATTCTTGTATGACGGATGATGAACTAACGGAATTCATAGACCTCATCCTACAAAATCTAGCAGATTTGATAAATGGCTATATGGATGGGAAAATTAGTGAATCATCTATTTCTGCTGCTTTGAGTGCTCAAGTACAAGCCCTTGAAGCCAAGCTAACATTCTTGAAAAGCTTCATTCCATTTGCCAAATTGCGAGGAACTGTAGATATTCCTGCCCTGCTGTTGGCTCACTTTGAAGTGGTGGCTTTGAACGCAGCACGCCTCTCTTACATGTGTTCCTTTTGGGAAGATGAGCAACTGCACAATCCTGAGTTCTGCTCCATGATATATGAGCAACAACAGAAAATCACACCTATTGATTTTCAAGTCTATGAGATTTATATGGATGTTCTTAGAGCTACAAGATCCTCAAAATCACTGCATAATAAAATGATGGATAAGCAGATATTGAACAACTTAAATGATTCTCTGATAAGTTGTCTTTGGGAGCAGTTATGCTGCAGCTCTAGCTTTATGGATTCCTTGAAAGACGAAATGCGAATACTCTATGCAGGACTGAAGTTCTTGAGAAGCATTTTAAGGAAGCAGCAGGAGAAGATGGATGAACAAAATGAAAAAATTGGTGCTCTTCTTAGTGAGGCAGCCATTATAATTTGCTCGCCTTCTCTAAACAGAGTCAAAGAAGAAGTTAGTCTCTCAGAATCCACAGAGGCCCTTGACTGTTATGATATGCTGGCTAATACCAACATCCATATCAAGTATTTTAAGGATCAGATCATTGGCTCAAGCATTATTGAAAGTATTCCTTCCTTTCATAGCTTAAGAGTACCAGAAGTTAGCAAGACTTCCAGCCGCGTGCTATCAAAAGGAAAAATGCCAATACCCCATGAAGTCATGGTTGGTCTTGATGATGAGGCAGAAAAAGTAATTGAACGACTTGTAAGCGGATCAAAACAGGTGGAAATTGTTCCCATTGTGGGAATGGCTGGGCTTGGTAAAACAACTTTAGCCAAAAAGGTTTACAATGATAGTTCAATTATCTATAACTTCCAGATTCGTCTTTGGTGTACTGTTTCTCAAGCCTATAACATGAAAAATGTATTACTTCAAATTTTGTGCTCTGAAGGCAAACATTCCAGGATGGATGATGAGTTAAAAAATCTGGATGAACATGTGTTGCTTGAAAAGCTATACAAAAAGCTAAAGGAGAATCGGTATCTTGTTGTTTTTGATGATGTCTGGGACATTAAGGTATGGAATGACCTGAGAATTTCATTCCCTGATGACAAGAAAGGAAGTAGAATCATCTTCACGAGTCGATCTTCTAATGTGGCTTTACAGGTTGAATATGGGGGGAAATCTCACAATCTTCGCCCACTCAGTGAGAAAGAAAGTTTTGAATTACTGCTGAAAAAGGTATTTGGAAAAGGAGATTGTCCTCAAGCATTGTGTGGAACCGCTATGAAGATTGCCAAGAAGTGCAGGGGATTGCCACTTGCACTTGTTGTTGTTGCTGGAGTTCTAGCAACTATAGAGCATGATATTTTGGTTTGGGAAGAATTTGCGGAAAGTTTAACTTTGACCATGGTGTCTAGTACAGACCAGTGCAAGAAGTCATTGGAACTCAGTTATGAGCATTTACCATATCACTTGAAGGCATGCTTGCTGTATTTTGCTGCATTTCGAGAAGATGAAAAAATTGGTGCCAAGAATTTGATTCGTCTCTGGATTGCAGAAGGATTTGTGGAAAAAATTGAAGGAAAGAGATCAGAGGTCGTTGCAGAAGAATATTTGATGGACCTTATTGGTCGAAACTTAGTTATGGTAAGTAAAAGCAGATCCATTGGTGGAGTCAAAACTTGTTACATTCACGATTTGATATTTGAGTTCTGTAAGGGCGAGGCGAAAGAAAAGAAATTTCTTCAGGTCCTGCGAGGATATGATGAGCTTTCTACCTTTATTGAGCCTCCCAATCTACCTCGGTTGTCCATTTGCTCCAGTGGAGAAGATTTTATAAAGTCAAAGCTATTTTGTCCATGTTTAGGTACTCTGCTATTCTTTGATGCTATTCCAGGATATATTAAGTTTGAGTTGCGTAACATCTCCTTCCTTTTTTGCATCTACAAACAACTTAAAGTTTTGAATTTAGAGGGCATTAACCTAATGCTGAAGGAGCTTCCAGCTGAAGTCGAATCACTTCTTTGTTTGAGGTACTTATCCCTTAGAGCAGAGCGCATGGAATTCATTCCACCATCTATAGCCAAGCTCTCACATTTGGAAACCTTTTGTCTGTATTCTCATCGGATGGTTTCGTTGCCAGATAGCATCTGGAACATGAAGAAGTTGAGGCATGTACATGCAAGGAGTGGCGTTGTTATTCGTCTATCTTCCAACGACAACGTTGTTGAAAACCTCTCTACTTTACCCAATTTAGACACACTCTCTACTCTGCATCTTGATCTTGATAAAGAGGGAGAGAACCTATTGAGAAGGATTCCCAACGTTCACCGACTTAAAATTTTCGATTTGGGGCGACAAAATACAGTATGCTGCAACATGAGTCGACTAGAATGCCTAGAGTCACTCACCTTAAGGAGCTACGTTTTCCCAGGTTCGCGGGAACATGTTGAGCTTTCCTTTCCCATGAATTTGAAAAAGTTGTGTCTTTCCCGTGTGAGTCTTCCCCGTAGAAAGATGTCACTGATTGAACAACTACCCAATCTTGAAGTCCTTAAATTAAGTGATCAGGCAATGGACGGCCAAAAATGGGAGCTGATGGAGGGAGGATTTCCTAAACTCGGGGTCTTGACTTTGGAATTTGTAAAGGTTGTGGAGTGGAAGGAGGCAGACCCTGACAGTGATGATTACTTCCCGTGTATTCAGCAATTAAAACTCCGCGGAATTTCTAAATTGGAAATGATGCCTTCTTGTTTAGGGCGTATATCTACTCTTGAAACAATTCAGGTGAGTTTATGTGGAAATGGTGTCGAATCTTTAGTACGGGAAATTGAAGAAGCACAGAAAAATTATGGAAATGAGAATCTGAAGATCATCATCATAGATTGAAGGGCATCAGCTGGTGCAATATCTGGTAAATTTTTTTTTTTGTCATCACCATCAATTGGCTTGTAGAAATAATCATGTTTTTTCTTTTAAAAAAAGTTTAATTTATATATGCCTTTTGGTAGCTTTTTTTTACTTTAGTTGCCTGTAATGCATGCACGAAAACACTGAAATCGATGAAAAAACAACTAATTGTTACTCTTTTTTTCATTTTTTTTTTAATGATATTGATGAACGAACAACTAATTGTTATTGCTCTAATACAGTAATTTTTCCTGTTGAGATTGTAATTTGTTATCTATGGGGTCTGTGGCTTTCTTTGGTGCTTTTGTGGAAGATTGAGCTAAAAGTTCAAAGGATTGGTGGCTCTTTTCTTGCGGAAACAACGAATGAGGTGTCAATCTGCATGTCAGCATAAATGCTATTCAGATAATTTGCTGTTGGCGTATTTTGTGTAATTTCGTTTTGCAGAATTTAGTAATGGTTGTGTATTATTTCTTTTCAAACATGTGTGAATTTGCTGAATTGGGACTTGGAAAATAGGAACAGTGTACGAAGATACTACTGCAAAACGATTGGCTTTTTGCTCTCAAGAAACTCTGTTATCTTTTTTCATTTTTTTTTTCTATTTGAGGTTGAAATTCCATCATTTTGACAGAATTGATTAGCAATTTATATTTGAACTCATGATTCTTGGAAGAATAAGACAGCCCAATATGGGGATTAACAACATACTTTTGACCTACAAATTCATGCCAAAATGAAACCTCTATGATCTTCTCTGTTCTGCTCAAAACAGGCTTAAGGTAAAAGTTGCAATTGGCTTCATCAGGATAGAGTAGTACTCCACCATAGAATTGGTTGAAGATGTATGCTCAATGTTAACTTCGAAATTTTCTAAATTTTCAGAATCATATTTTACTTCTTCAAGTTGAAGAATTTTGGCAAAGAATGAAGTATGGGACTTAGGTTCCTTCTGCAACTTGGTTTTTCCTGCTGCTTGAGCTAATTGCTGGAAAGGACGTTAGTAAAATAATTGATTCTCCAAAGAGCTTTAAAGGAGATGTGATTGTATGGATATTTAATCTTCCATTCTTGAATTCCACCCAATACGTTTCAGATGATATAAAGAGCGGGAGATAAAATATCTAAATTTTGGAGAAAACGTGTATAAACTTTATAATTGTACGATAAGTCGATTCCTCTAGTTATAGGCTATGTCAAGTGAACCTAGACAACTAATACAATGAATTTTGGGCAAATTAACATAGAATCAAAAGAAAAAAAAAAGAGATTTGAATAATTTTAAAAGCCTCTGTTTCTCAAACTATACTAATAGATGGTAATATTCCAACCGTGCAATTACTGTTCTATATGATGATAGTTTAACTAAGTTGATACTTTTAGTGGTGGAGAGTTTTGAATAATGTACTTATCCAAGTCAATAAATTAGAAGTTCAGAATCCAAAATGATTTTTTCTAAAAAAAAAATATAATCTTTCGGTGTAATAGCAGATTTTATTTCCTCTAAATTTGCAGCAGAAAACATAGCATCTCAGTATTCCCAATTATTCTACAAGGATCACCTTGAGTCTACTTCACACTCTAACTTTAGAAGGTAAAGCATATAATGTAATTTTTTTCAAGGTAACTTGTTACATCCATAGTTAGCTTCATTACATACTTGGCTATGGGACTAAGTTCCTTTCCACTGCATCGATGATGTATTTCATCACTCGTATTAGTTACACACAAAATTTTGTATAAATTTAATTAAGTTTTGCTTGCTAATTAATCATTACACATTTTGTTATAATTTTGACTCATTTTTCACCATTCAAATGTTTACTGTAAATTGAATGCCAAAGTATATGCAAAAGAATACCATTTTTAATATGTTGATCTAAGAGATGAGAAGCAAAATAACACAACCAGACTAATTTATAGAGCTATAAAATTTTAGATAGGAGAGAACAATGGAGAGGAATCCAATGGAGTGGATATTAACCCCTTGGCTATGGCCTAGTAAATTGATAATCGTATACTTGTTTCCTTGTTTACACTAGCTTTTTTTGATGAGAATGATGGATAAATATGTTAATGAGGTTACCAAGGAAAGGCATTGACAGGTTGTGAGCCAATCAAAAATAAAATATCTACTCTGAAAAATAGGAGTTTGTATGCAGTGGTAATTAGAATCGTCTCTACAGGGATTGGATTGGTTTATTTCCTTTCAAAACAATGAATAAAAGGGCTGATCTTGGAGATTAAACTAACTTATTAGTTTAAACACAAAATAAACATACGAAAATTAACCAGAATTAAATTAACAATGATAGAGCTCTAGCAAAAGAAATAATATAAAAAATGGTTCATGCAATTAATTCTTGATACAAAGATAATTCAAATATTCATGAATAAATTGGTTATAATTGTTAACAAACTCTTATGACAAACCTTTCTTTATTTTGTCGACCGTTAACAATTTTCCTAATTAGAAGACAACTCTAAGTACGATCATAGAATTTAATCTTTTAACAGTATTATAGATTAGAAAAGTCCAATTCTAATCAACAAATATATTACAAGGATTCGTTTAAATTAGATTGTATACTTCCTTGACAAAAAATTAATCATGCCAGTTGCCACAAATATTAAAACAGTAAAATAATTATAGATTTAATTGTCTCAATTGGCAATAAACTATTGTGAATAATTAAATATTGTGCACCTATTTAATCACACACGGTAATTATTACAGGCATAATATAGGAAATATACAAATAAATAAATGAAATATAAAAGTAAATTGGATCTCACAATTGCCGTAGAACCAATTCTTCAATTTTCCTTTGACTACCAAATTAGGATTAACCACTCCCCGTGGAAAAACGTACCTAAAGAGAAGAATATCGACCTTTTTTCATCTTGGGAAAAGAGGAAAGAAAAACTAACTACTCTAATCCTCTTCTTTAAATGAGAGTAAGAGGTGAGAACATATCATCTTTCTCCTCAAAAAACATTGCTCCTAACAAAAGAATTATCTCTTCTCTAATAAAACCTTCCAGAAATAAATTATTCTCCTACATAAAGTTTGAATAGAAATCCTAACTAATTATCCTTCCAAATGTGTGGTTCCCAAAGAAAATAGTACTCTTGGTCTTTTTCCAAAGTTGTAGAGAATCAGTGGATCATCTACTTTAATTGCTGAAATTAATCTCGAGTCCCACAGCTTCTGAATTTCACAAGTATTTTAACACGCACTCATGCTTGAAAGTAAATAACCTCCACAGCAACTCTTTTTAGCCCTTTTTCATCCCAAATTTCTATGACACCATCAAAACACAAAACATAAGTAGAATCCACAAAGTAAAACAATAATATATTAAATCAAAGGGAAAATTGACATAAATTGTATATTAATTAAGCACACGATCAAGCATTCATCAATCTACAACGAGAAAAGAAAAGGAAAAGGATGCAATCAAAACAAACAACAGGTGCTTGTCTATATTTGTTGTGCTTGGTATATACATTTTATAAAGTCATTACCTAGATCCATCTAATTCCACTATTTAAAGCAAAAGGAAAAACAAAACTAAAATAAAAAATACGCTCACTAAGAATTCTAAATAGAGAAGAAAATTCTCACTAGATAGTTATACGAGAGGCTAAAACTCTAACTAAAATAGACTTATTATTTAAAAAAAGAAAGAAATAAAGCCATGGGAAGGAGAGAGACCAAGAGAACAATTAGTCTCCTTTGTGAAGAGAAAGATGTTCTGTTTGAAAACTAATACAATAAATTAAAAAAAATGAAGAAGAGATTTGAATTTTAAATCCTTAGTCTTTCAAGCTATACTAAAAGATTGTAATATTCCATGCGTTCAATTACCGTGGTATATGATGGCTGTTTAACCAAGTTGATACTCTTAGTGGTGGAGAGTTTTGAACAATTTACATATCAAAGTCAATAAGTTAGAAGTTTAGAATCCAAAACAATCTTTTTTTTTTTTAAATTCATAGTCTTTCAGTTTAATTTTGGTGATTTGACACCCATCATATAGTATGATTTGGATAGTTTAAAGTACTAATTTACAGCATAGCTTTAGAATCTAAGGCTAAAATTTTTAATCCTTTTTTTTTTTTTAACAATGCTTGTTCAAGATAACTTGTCCCATCTGTAATTGGCCTGATTACATACTTAACTATGGCCTTAGAAGATTACATTTCAGTTGGTACTATTACATAGGACCATTTTTTTTGACACTTTAGTTTAAATTATGAGAGGGTGACAGGTGCCGAACTTGTGCAATAATAATTACTAAAAAGTCCTAATTACCACCACAATTAATTATAAAACAAATCCAAGTACTGGAGCAGGGACCCTAGGTGTGTAATGGGTTACTTGATTCACCCTGTTCCCGAAGAGTTTGCTTGATCCGATATACCAGAATTGTCTATAAAAATATAAAATTTCCGTACAATGGCAAGTAGGATCGATTCCACAGGGAACGGGTAGGAAGTTGTTTCTCTCCAAGTCAATAGAATAAAATCGGGGGATGATTAATGGGATGAAAATGAAAATAAAATAAGTAAAATTCAAATGATAACTTCACAAGTACAATTTACTAAAAATAACAATTAATAAAATTCTACCCAAAGGATCAACTTTTCAAGCATGATCCAATTAAATGATCATCGATGCAAAGATATTTCATTCATCCGTCACTAGGTTGGTTATAGCTATCAACAAGTTCTGACAACCAGTTCTTCCTTACTTTTTCGACAGTCAAGGTACGACCATTGACTGCTTCTCTAACCAGAAAACAACCCTAGGTACGACCGTAGGAATTTAATTATCCAGTCGCATGAAAGCTAGAAGAACCCAACCCTAACCGATAAACACGCTAAGAGGGTTTATTTAAAGTAGATCTTACGTTTCCCCAACATAAATCCAATTACGGTGGTTGTCATTAGGTGTCAACTAAACGAACAATTACGGATTCAATTTAATTAACGTGACAGTAGGCTATTAGATTAAATTAAATATCCGGCCGTTGATATTCAATTAATAAAATAACCATAAACAATTAATCCAGAAACGCACGAATAGTAACAAATTGGAAAAATAATGAAAGTTTGATTAGATCTCACAGATGTTATGGACCGCGCCCTCGCGTTGACCTTTAAGTAGAGGAGAAATTTAGCCGCTCCTCATCATATCAATCTCGCGTGATTCAATTGATATCATTCAACTAAATTACCAAAAAAGTTGCAAAAGAAGGAATAACGAGGAGACAGGTGAAAGTCTCGCGTCTCTTTTGGGTTTCGTCTTCGTACTGGAGCCGCAAACGCAAGAACCAAAGCTAACGAAAGTTGTACAGAGCCAGAGTAAAAACCAAGGAGTCAAAATCGTACAAAGCCAAAAACTAAAGAGAGGTCTCCAACGTCTGACAAAATGGGAAAGGGAAACTAAAGCTAAGCTAATTGATTGCACGTGATTCTGGCTTTTTAGCCTTTTGAAGCCGCCGCCCAAAAGAAACGTCTGATTCCCCAATTGAAACTAAAGCTAATCTCCTCATTAGACGTGAATCTGGCCTTTTGTACGAATTCACGTACAACTCGCCGAAAAGAGAGGAAGAGCCGTTTTATTCTACTTCCCATTTGAGAAGGGTTTTAATCCCATGCATATCTGCGGCCCACCAGCTCTTTTTGGTTTCCTGATGTTTCACTTGTTTTACCAATCCCGCGGGTCCGTCCTTTAGGTGTACCCCTTCGGTCTCTGGCGTGGGCATGCCATGAAATAAAGGGTCTTCTGGAAATTTGCCTCACGAGATTACTTTTAACACCAACCACCTACAATTTACACAAATATGAAATATGAGCAAATTCTCAATTCTTAGCATCATGAGTTGCCAAAACTAGGACAGAATAATAGTGCAAAATATGCCCAATAATTGCTCTATCAAATCCCCCCCACACCTAGACAGTGCTTGTCTTCAAGCATTACGAAGCTCAGAAATACAACCAAGAAAGCAAAGGTTATGCAGAAATTTACACTAGCACCAGCATTTCAGATCCCTGACAGTGTCGCCAAAATTAGAATACACCGGACAAGTAGTTATCCAAAAAGTATGAACAGGAATATTCGTCACCTACAAGAGAATGTGTAAATACAAGGAACGCTCAAATCAACATCACGGAATGACATTACCATAGGTTTGCACATTTATCACATTTCCACCACTCAAAAGTGAATTAAATACACAAATCAAAGGAACTTTGATAGAGTTGTAATGGGGCTTAGGTGAAAGGCGGGGTAAGAAGGTAAAAATAAGGCGTAATGTGTCAAGAGAATGTCCGATATCCACCACATACCCACAATGCTTCATCGGAGGAATTCCACAAACAAGGCAATTTCATTTGCTATACCCACTGTGCAGGTGTCGCCAAATTCTCTTTTTTTTTTTTTTTGAAAACTAGGCCGTCTTGCAAGGCGTGGGCACGCCCTGTAAGCCAGAGTTTGCTGTTCACTATCTTATTGACAATTTCTCCCCCATTTTTCTTCTTTTCTTTTTTTTTTTCCTTTTTTCTTTCGATCTCAAGATGTACAGAAACAGCACCATACAGCATCTATTCTGACAACACTTGCGACCATAGATTTATTCACCTTGGACAAGTAATGAATTTCAGACATCTCTTAATGACACAAGGTTGAACAAGACAGTCTAAAAAGGTCATGGGTTATCAAACACGGCTAACAAACAAAAGCGAAGGGTAAAAGCTCAAATTGATTCACTATTGAGAGACAAGATGAATGCATGGTTTTTAGAAAGTTAAAGGAAGTTAAATCCTAAATGCCCTTATCATTTCAAATGCATCCAGTTCAACAAAATGTGGTCTCGACATGTACAAAATAGCAAGTTCTAGAATGCCAATACCATGTGTGATACTCACTCAATCAAACAAAAATAGAGCAAACAAGAATAATGTACTCATGCATGACTCAAAAACTCCCAAAAGTTACAAGAATGGGTCAAGTCCAGCACACTCAACATTCAACGATATTGCCCAGGAAAAACAAAATGCCCAACTAGCATATTTGACCACATACCTGTGCACCATGATTGTATAATTCATCATAGCAAAATGCTCTAACAAAAGTGAACTAACTACCCATTTTTTTCTTCTTTTTTTTAGCACGAAGAAATGATAGAAACAAAAAGAAATAATAAAAGGAAATCACCCCCCCCACACCTAAAACCTACATTGTCCTCAATGTATAAAGTGCGAAGATAAAGGGGGCGAAACTTTCCTGACTACTGAGAGGCTACAGCTAGACACTAAGGGGGAGGAGGATGAGGCGGAGTGAATCCAATATGAGCAAAGAAAGCAGCTTGATTCTCTGCCTGAATACGAGCGAAGACCTGCATCGCTGCAAGATGGGCACGTAGTCTCTCAATTCGGTCGCCCAGGTCATAGATAGAATTTTGGAGGGAATGGTACTGGGAATCCCAAGCAGGAGGAGCATGGTAGGAGGATGGACCCGCCTGATCAGTGTGGGGCGACAAATCAGTAGGAGGGACAGGCGGAGGAACTAGAGGTCGTGGCCCGCCCTCGCCAGGAGGCGTCATCTGGTACACATCTCCCACTACTTTGAAGATAACTCCCATTCTCTCCAAGCTACGCAAATCCAATGGTTCAAAATCGCGAACTAGAGTGAACTTGTGCTCTTTATCAAGGTCGAGCAATCCCAGCCGAACGGCCATGTGAGTAATAAGCAAGCCCATAATCACCGGCTTGTGCCACTTTTGAATGACTGACTGCATCTGTGTGGCTGCCCAACACCCAAAGTTGACCTGTACCCTGTTGCGCATGCACCAAAGAAAATAAAATTCAGCCTTGGCAAGGGTGCCGGAGGCGTCCTTCCGGCCTGAGAAATTGTAGGCCAAGAACCTCTGGATGACCTTCAAGACCGGATCCTTAAAATAGGAGGCCTTGGACTGACTCGGATCATAAAGTTGAGGATCCGTGGACCACTCCCTCCAAATGTCAATGTAATCACTAGAAAAAAATCGAGTGTAATCACACGCACTATTTATATACGCCCCGTAGGAAATGGTATCCTCACTAACTGATGAGAATATAAAGACCAAGGCCCATTCAAGCACATGGGGAATTGGAAGATTCAAGTGAAGACCAGTTGATTGCACGAATACTTGAGTTTAGTAGGATTATTTGATTTTCCTCGTTGATTTTGGTTATTTCTCGCTTTAGAAAGTCTAGGTAATTAAGCTAGTTTAATTGCGGCCCATTTGTTAGTAAGTGAGGCCCAAAATCTTCCTTAAGTATGTAGGGTAGTTTGGTCAATTTTTGGATTAGGGTTAATGCTTGTAAGGGCTATAAATAGCCCCACTTCCTCTTTGTTTTGGGATCAGTTTTTGACTATTAAATACAATTAGTGAGTTTTCACTTTCTCTTTGGCAAGAGAGTTGCCTTTGAATACTTGAGAATCTTCTCAAGTTATTCACCCGAACTTATCAATCGAGTATCTCCTTGATTGTGGCGTTCTACTACCTCCAATTTGGTTCGTTAATTCGAGTAGTTACGGGTTGAGATAATATCAAAATTGTTCGTGACTTCTAGGGATTAGTTGGGTCAAATTTCCGCTGCCTAAGCCATGGAGTTTTGGTTGTCTAGATCGGGGTTTCACATCACTAACAAACCCCAAAAGCAGATAAAAATCATTAATGGACATATCCTGTGGGGTACCTCTTAATCTAAATTTAATCACCCCTTCTCATCCAAAGTGATGAATTCATTTTTAGTGAACTCAAAAGTGGAGTAGAATTCATAACACAACTCCTCAAATGTAGGATAGGCAATGGTCAGTTATGGCCCCCACCCAATTGCCGAGAACAACTGTTCAACCTCTCGGGCAATTTGCAAGTGATCCAGAGTTGAGGCATGGAAACACTTACACGGAGCAAAAGGACGTGGAATCAAGCCATTCAATCGGTCCTTTTGTTCCCGTGTAAGATCAGTAATGGGCTCCCCCCAGTCCCCAGGAGATATAGTGCTCTTGGATAAACTCAGGCAGGACCGAGTGGGAGGCTGGATTGGGGCTCGCCGCTTACGAGATTGGGACCCAGACGGTCGAGCAGTTGCTGCATTTTTCGGAGGCATTTCGAGACCACAGAATTGAGAATAACTAAGCAGAGAAATAACTAGATAACCAAAGGGGGACAGGGGACCACAGTCACAGATAATGCTTAACAGTCAGAGAGCCAATAGAAAAAAGAAACACAGTGACCCCACCAAAACCAGAATAGGCAAACCGACACAAAGACCCCCCACTAGCGTCACTTGGCGACCAATAATTAAGACAGATAGAATCGAGACCCCAGACAATGAATTTAGCAGTCAAATATGTCCAACAAAGGGCGAATCATTAGCCATGTGCACCAAATCTACGTTTCACTAGAACCCACAGATATAGCAAGTCCAAATTCGAGTCAAAGATAGCAACAAGAGTCCAAATGCGAAGACCAATTGACACAAATTTTGTAAAATAGGGGTACCACTATGTTTGTCCACGTTGGACGACACTGTGGTGGAGACGCATGGCGAGAGGGGCACACGAGCGAGGTGCGTGCGGCTGCTGGGCGCTTCGTGTTGCTGGTCGAAGGTACGACGCGCTCGCGTACGGGCTGGGCAGGGGCGCACTGGTCGCGCCTAATCTAGTGGGCCGCGTGCTAAAGGGCTCGCTCTGGCTGGTGCTCGCGCGCAGTTAGACGCGCGCTGCTAGGCTGGCTCGTTGGGGTCACTGGTCGCCCACGAGGGAGGGGCAGGCGTGCAGGTAGCGTGCGTCTGCTGGCTGGATAGGTCGCGCGTAGCAGGATAGGTCGCGCGCAGTAGAGGCGCACTGGCAGAGAGGCTCGCGCGCGCTAGAGCTGTGGCCCGCAGGAGTTGTGCGCGCTGGTGGAGGCGTGCGGCGGCCCTAGTTGCCCGAGTGGGCAGGCGGCGGCAGCAGGCAATGAGCTACGCGAGGGAGGCGGCGACCTCAAAGCGCGAGAGAGGCGAGCGGCGGCGCTCGATTGGCTGCGGCAGCGGCGGCAGCGGACCTCCAACGATGGCGACGGACGACAAACAAGAAAAGGGGAAGAAGAAAGTGAAACCAAGACAAAACAAAGGAAATGGAATAGTAGAAACTGAATCAACGGACATTGACAAGACTAGAAAAGACAAAGAAAACCGAAAAGTGGAAAAGTAGGGTTAGAGAGGTCCTGGTCAATTTTGACTTTGGTTGTCGCACAGGTTGGAAGGCGTGGGCACGCCTTGGGGGCTGTAGTCTTCTGACCGTCGCATCTTAACAAAGTCCAAAAGAGTTCCTTCCAGGGCGTGGGCACGCCTTAGAACTGCTAGTCTCCAATTTGCACAGTTGACTTGGCGTACCCCTTCTAAGGCGTGGGCATGCCTTGGAACCCCTAGTCTTCTGTTTATCACCACAAAAACAATCAAAATAGAAAAATAGAACTGGAAAAACGTAAAGTAATGAAAAATGACCACAACTAATTCTGTATTCCTTAGGTTGCCTCCCAAGCAGTGCCTTTCTTTAATGTCTTTGGCTAGACATGGCCATCAGCTGGTTAGACCTCACGACTTGGATCATCAAGAGATATAACCTCCACTTGCTCACTATTAAACCCTTCATAATAAGGCTTAAGACGGTGACCATTGACTACGAACTTCTTCTCCGTCTTCAGACTTTGGAGTTCCACTGCACCATAACGGAAAATATTAGAAATAACAAATGGACCGATCCAACGCGAATGCAACTTACCGGGGAAAAGCTTAAGTCTCGAGTGATAAAGGAGGATTTTTGCCCTACTATAAATGACTTCCTTGAGACTTGTTGGTTATGGAAGACTTTGCTCTTCTCCTTATAAATTGCTGAATTCTCATAGGCTTCATTCCTTAGTTCTTCTAACTCTTGTAATTGGAACTTTCTATGTCCTCCGGCATCCATAAGGTCCATGTTACACCGCTTAAGCGCCCAGAATGCTCGATGTTCAAATTTCACTAGGAGGTGGCATGGCTTTCCAAAGACTTCCTGTATGGAGACATCCCAATCGGCGTTTTATATGCGATGCGGTAAGCCCAAAGAGTATCTTTCAACTTCAAACTCCAGTCCTTTCTATCAGGGCGCACCATTTTCTTCAGGATTGATTTAACCTCCCTATTTCACACTTCGGCCTGACCATTCGTCTGTGGATGGTAGGGAGTGGACACTTTGTGGAGCACGCCATACTTACGAAACAAAGCAGCGATCGTCTTATTGTAAAAATGGGTGCCCCTGTCACTGACTATAGCTCTCAGCATTCCGAAACGGACAAAAATGTTAGATTTAATAAATTCTGCAACTACTCTCGAATCATTAGTCCGGGTGGCCTTTGCCTCCACCCATTTAGAAACATAATCGACAGCAAGGAGAATGTATAAGAAACCAAAAGACGAGGGAAAAGGACCCATGAAATCTATACTCCAGACATCGAAAATTTCAACAAACAATATGGGGGTTTGACTCATTTGGTTTCTACGAGAAATATTTCCCACCCTTTAACACTTATCACAAGATTTACAAAATAAATATGCATCTTTAAAAAGAGTAGGCCAATAAAAACCGCTCTCTAACACCTTACGAGCTGTTCGTTTTAGCCCAAAGTGCCCCCTACATGCAAATGAATGACAAAAAGTCAAAATTGAATGGAACTCACCGGCACTTACACACCTTCTTATCACTTGATCAGAACACTGCCTCCACAAGTAAGGGTCATCCCAAATATAATATTTGGCATCACTTCTCAACTTATCTCTCCTCGCTTTTGGCCAACCTGAAGGCAATTGATTTATTACCAAAAAATTTACAATATCAGCATACCAGGGTACCGATGAATCCATGGCTAGCAATTACTCCTCGGAAAATGACTCTCTCAACGGCAGATCCTCATTATTCATGAGCAACCGGCTCAAATGATCAGCCACCAAATTCTCGGCTCCGCTCTTGTCCTTGATCTCTAGATTGAACTCCTGCAGGAGCAAGATCCACCTGATCAGCCTCGGGTTTGCATCCTTCTTCGCCAACAGGTACTTCAAGACTGCATGATCAGAGAAAACAATTACTTTCGCACCCAATAAATATGACCTAAATTTTTCTAGTGCAAAAATAACGGCTAGTAATTCTTTCTCCGTCGTGGAGTAATTAAGTTGGGCTCCACTCAATGCTCTCGATGCATAGTAGATCGCGTGCGCCGCCTTGCCTATTTTCTGTCCCAACACGACCCCTACGGCATAATCACTTACGTCGCACATAATTTTAAACGGCCGGCTCCAATCTTGGGGTTGAATGATGGGTGGCGATGTCAACGACTCTTTCAATTTATCAAAGGCCACTTTGCATTCATGAGTGAATTCGAATGTCACGTTCTTTTGCAGCAACTTGAATAGGGGTGCTCCGATCTTTGAGAAATCCTTGATAAACCACCTGTAAAATCCTGCGTGGCCCAAAAAAAAACGTACTTTCTGTACACATACGGGGTAAGGTAGAGCAGAAATAAGGTCTATTTTAGCTTTATCTACCTCTATTCTCTTAGCCGACACAACATGCCCTAAGACAATACCATACTCTACCATAAAGTGACAGTTCTCCCAGTTAAGAACCAAATTCGTTTCTATGCACCTTTGCAGAATTAAAATTAGATTATCAAGACATTCATCAAAACTATCCCCGTATACGCTAAAATCATCCATAAACATCTCGATTATTTTTTCTACATACTCTGAGAAAATACTTACCATGCACATTTGAAAAGTTGATGGAGCATTGCAAAGACCGAAAGGCATCCTACGGTAGGCAAACGTACCAAATGGGGCAGGTGAACGTGATCTTTTCCTGATCCTCTGGTGCTATCGCGATCTGGAAGCACCCTGAAAAACCATCCAAGAAACAATATTAAACACAACCAGCTAATCTTTCTATCATCTGATCAATAAAATGAAGAGGAAAATTGTCCTTTTTTATCACAGAATTTAGCCTCCGATAGTCAATGTACTGACGCCAACCAGTAGTTTTCCTAACCGAAACCATGTCACCGTCCTGGTTCTCCTCCACAGTCACTCCCGCCTTTTTCGGGACCACTTGAACGGGGGCTCACCCAAGGACTGTCCGAGATAGTAAAAATAATCCCCACCTCTAGGAGTTTAAGTATCTCCTTTTTTACAACTTCCATCATCAGGGGATTCAACCTCCGTTGTGCCTGTCTTACCGGTTTCGCATCATCCTCGAGCCTTATCCGGTGCATGCATAGGGACGGGTTTATTCCTTTGACATCTGCTATGCTCCACCCGATTGCCTCCTTATGATCCCTAAGAAGTCGCACCAGTCATTCCTCTTGACTTGGAGATAAGTGTGTGGAAATGATTACCAAAAGTGTCTCTCGATCTTCCAAGAATGCGTACTTCAGATGTCTCGGGAGAGGTTTTAACTCTAATTCCGGTGCCTGCACCACCGATGGCAATAATTTTGTATGAGTTGTTAGCACAAAAAGAGAAGTAAGCTCATACCTTGGAGGGATGGTTGGAAGTGAATGTAAGGCTTCAACTGCATGATGTAACGCATCCCTCATGTCCACATTAGGGGTTACTCCCAACTCGAGATGCTTGGCCAACGCCACCTCCAGTGCGTTTTCACCATCCAGTTCAAAAGTTTCCTGTACAATGGGCTCAAGAACACTCAAAGCAAAGACTGAGTTAGACTCCTATGGATACTTCATCGCCTCAAAAATATTAAAGTTTACAGTTTCGCCATCAAACTCCATTGATAAAGTACCCTCATTCACATCTATTTTAGTCCTGACAGTGCTAAAAAATGGTATACCTAACAAAATAGGTGACGGATTTAACGACTTATCATCTCCCATATCCAGGATATAAAAATCTGCAGGAAAGACTAATTCATTTACCTGAATCAAGACATCCTCGACTAGCCCCTCTAGGTAGGCATTGGTGCGGTCGGCTAGTTGGATTATGATGGCTGTTTCTTTTAATGGCCCAAGATTTAGGGACGCATAAATGATTTTTGGCATCACGTTAATTGACGCCCCTAAATCCAACATGGCTCTCCTGATCGGTGTATTTCCTATCTTGCAAAGGATCGTGAACATACCTGGATCCCCACATTTGGGTGGGAGTTTTCTTTGGAGTATGGCTGATACATTTTCTCCCACCGCTACTCTTTCATCCCCTCTTAACTTTCTCTTATAGGTGCACAAGTCCTTGAGAAATTTCGCGTACTTCGGTACTTGCTTGATTGCATCCAATAAAGGGATGTTGATCTCCACTTTTCTGAATACGTCCAGGATCTCTTTCTCTTTCTCCGCATTCTTCGTCTTCTCCAACCTGCATGGAAAAGGAGGCAAATTAGGTTTAATGGGTATTGATGGAGTAAGAGTTACCTTAGGGTCTCCATGAATGCGTCCTTCTTTTTCAATCTCCTTTTCTATCTCCTCCTCACTTTTACTTTTCGAATTTACCAATTTAGGTCCCTCCACCTCTTTGCCACTCCTTAATGTCATGGCACTTACATTCTTGGGATTTGTCTCGGGTTGTGATGGTAATTTCCCATAACGTGGGACTCCAGGCGATTAATGGCAGTTGCCATTTGACTCATTCGAGTCTCCATGTCTTTCATGCCTGCTCTGGTGTCCTACTGGAATTGAGTAGTGCTCGCGACTAGGGTCCTAGTCTCCTGCTAGAGTTGAGTAGTAGTCGTGGCCAAACTCTTGACAATTTCCTCCAAGGAACTTCCTAAGTTGGAGGACGAGGGTTGAGACTTTTGTTGCCAAGGTTGCTAAAATCCTGGTGGATGATTGAAGAATGAATTCTGTGGCCTATTACCATAGTTGAAATTGAGGTGATCTCTCCAATCCGGATTGTACGTGTTGGAGTATGGATTGTACTGCCTACGAGACGCGGGCACGCCTCCAGCCATGTTCACTTGTTCAGCCCCATCCTCTTGCAACATAGGGCATGAGTCAGTGGGGTGGTCCACTGATAGGGTACATTTTAGTGGGGTATTTTGGGCATTATTGCACAATTATTTGACTAAATATTTTCATTAATTGGGTAGATTCTACTCATATATGATTTTGGTGCCAATTGCAAGATTTGATGCTAAAAAGTGCTTAAAATCAAAGTTTAGAAGATTTGTCGTACGTGGAGGCACTCCAAGCAGTGGGATCCGCTTGAGTAGCTGAAAAAACTCAATTGTAATAGATATTATTTTATTCTATTTTGAGGGAGTCTTATTTTTTCTGAAAAAAATAACAATTTTCGAGAGGGAAAAATCCCTTCCTTGAACTTCGGACTACAACAGAGGGGGGATTTATTTTTTCTCGTGTGGCTTAGGTTTTCGGCTCGGCTTGCTTTTGGAATTGGGACTAGGGGCCGCAGCTTGAGAAATGATCAGAGGAGACAAAAGCCTCCATTATTGACTCTATATTGTGTTTGATTTTCTTGTTGACTTTGAAAATTGCTCTTTCAATTGCATTGACCGACATTGGAAATCAAGCAAAAGCTTTTCTCGTAGCATTGTGGGCAATTAGGAGGCAGCCGCCATTGTGGACTTTGTGGATTTGTTTCTTTACTCAATTTTGACCGAAATTGGAAGGCAACATTAGACCATCGTATTTGTATGCTTTGGAGGAAATTGGAAGCCATATGACAGGTGCCGAACCTGTGCAATAATAAATACCTACTCGAGAAAAATACAGATTTTTGTATATAGCGGTGAGTAGGGTCGAATCCACAGGGACTGGGGATAATTCGTTTCTTCTAGAGTTCGAAGTATGGGGGGTTTTCAATGGGAGGCAAATAAAAATGAAATAAAACAAACAAAATTCAAAACTAACTCATAAAGCACAATTTACTAAGAATAGCAATTAATAAAAGTTCTACCCAAAGGATCAACTGCTCAGGCACGGTCCAATTAAATGCTCATCGATGCAAAGATATTTCATCCATTTATCACTAGGTTGGTTATAGCTATCAATAAGCTCTGACAACTAGCTCTTCCTTACTTTTTCGACAGTCAAGGTACGACCATTGACTGCTTCTCTAACCAGATAACAACCCTAGGTACGACCGTAGGAATTTAATTACCCAATTGCATTAAAGCTAGAAGAACCCAACCCTAACCAATAAACACGCTAAGAGGGTTTATTTAAATTAGATCTTGCATTTTCCCATCATAAAACCAATTATGGTGGTTGCCACGAGGTGTTAACTAAATGAACAATTACGGATTCTATTTAATTAACGTGGCAGTAGGCTATTAAATTAAATTAAATACCCGGCCGTTGATATTCAATTAATAAAATACCCATGAACAATTAATTCAGGAAACGCACGAATAGCAATTAATTGGAGGAAATAATGAAGATTCGGTTAGATCTCACAGATATTATGGACCGCGCCTTCGCGTCAACCTTTGGGTAGAGGAGGAAATTAGCCGCTCCTCATCGTGTCAATCCCGCGTGATTTAATTGAAAACACCCGCGCAAACATCACAGAATTTGGAACGCTGAAATACCGAAGAAAGAAAAAGGAAAAAGTCTTCCTTGTCTCCGCGTTGATGTTTGTACTGAAGCCCAAAAGTATAACGCACAAGCCAACGGAAATTGTACAGAGCCAAAGTAAAAGCAAAAGAGTCAAAAACGCCCAAGCCGAGAGCGAAAACGAAAAGGTCTGCTGACGTCTGACGGCTAGGAAAAAGAAAACTAAAGCCTAAAGTAGATGATGTGTGAATCTGGCTTTTTCCTCTCTTTTTAATAGCCGCCGCAGGAGGTCAAGCCACCAAAAGAAACGTCTGGCCCAATTCCTTGAAACAAAGGGACTTTTGGAGTTTTAATCCCGTGCTCCTCGCAGTTCACGTGGACCGCAGTCCGGCTTTCGGTTTCGTCCACCTTCTAAAGCGTGGCCACGCCCTGAGACGAGAAGTCTTCTGGAAATTTACCCCGCGAGATCATTTTTCATGCCTACCACCTACAATTCACACAAATATCGAATATGAGTGAAATTCCAATTCTTAGCACCGTGAATAGCCAAAATTAGGACAAAATAACAGTGCAAAATATGCCAAATAACCGCTCTATCAAATCCCCCCACACCTAGACAATGCTTGTCCTCAAGCATTTCGGAGCTCAGAAATACAATCAAGAAAGCACAGGTCTTGCAGTAATCTATACTAACACAAGCATCCCGCATTCCTGACAATGCCACCAAGATTAGAACATACTGGATAGGTAGGAGTCCAAAAAGAATATGAACAGTAATACTCGTTACCTCCAAGAAAGTGTATGAATACTAGAAACGCTCAAACCAACATCATAGAATGACATTACCATAAGCTTGCACATTTATCACATCTCCACCACTCGAAAGTGAACTAAATACACAAATCAAAGGGACTTTGATAGGGTTGTAATGGGATTTAGGTAAAAGGCGGGATAAGAAGGTAAAAATAGGGTGTAATATGTCAAGAGAATGTCCAATATCCACTACATAACCACAATGCTTTATCGGGGCAATTTCTCAAGTAGGGCATTTCTATTTGCTGTTTTCATTGTACAAGTGTCGGAAGTCGTTCCTCTTTTTTTTTTCTTTTTTTTTTTTGTTGGAGAGGACGTCTAGCAAGGCGTGGGCACGCCCTGGAAGACAGAGTCTTCTGCTCACCAGCTTTTTGCCGATTTCTCTCCCCTTTTTCCTTTTTTTTCTTTTTTTTTCTTTTTTTTTTCGATCTTAGATGTACAGAAACAGCACCATACAGCATCTTTTTGACAACACTTGCCACCACAGATTTATTTACCTTGCACAAGTAATGAATTTCAGACATCGCTTAATGACACAAGGTTGGACAAAAGAGTCTAAAAAGGTCATGGATTATCCAACACGGCTAACAAACAAAGAGAGGGATAAAAGCTCAAATTGGTTCACTATTGGGAGATAAGATGAGGGCTTGGTTTTTTAGATAGCTAAAGAGGGTTAAATCCTAAATGCCCTTATCATTTCAAATGCATCCAATTCAACAAAAATGTGGTCTCGACATGTATAAACTAGCAAGTTCTAGAATGCCAATACCATGTGTGATACCCACTCAATCAAACAAAAATAGAGCAAACAAGAATAATGTGCTCATAAAAGGCTCAAAAGCTCCCAAAAGTTTCAAAAATGGGTCAAGTCCAGTGTATTCAACACTCAACAACACTGCCAAGGAAAAACGAAATGCATAGCTAGTATATTTACCCACATACCCACGCACCTTGATTGTGTCATTTATCACAGCAACATGCTCCAGCATTAACAAGCATAGAAATAAACAAAAAGCCGACTAACTACAATGTTTCCTTTTTTTTCATTTTATCCATTTTTTTTTCATTTTTTTCATTTTTTTTCATTTTTTTTGAGTAACAAAGCAAAAAGAAATAATGGAAGCCACTCCCCCACGCCTAAAACCTACATTGTTCTCAATGTAGAAAAGACAAATGAAGTATTAGGAGAAAAGAAAAGAAACTTCCCTGACCACCGGGGAGGGAAAGTGAGACACTAAGGCGGAGGAGGTGAGACGGCTGCGTGCACAATGTGGAGTGGTGGCGATGGACGCAACACCAACAGGAAGGAGAAGACTGAAGTTTCATTTTCGGAAGGTTTGGAAGGCGTGGGCACGCCTTGGAAGCTAGAGTCTTCTGACCATCAATTCCAAAGCTTCATTCCTTAGGCATGATCAACTAGAGTGGGCATGTCCAACTGCCAGCTTCCTGCCACAAAACAACAATCCATTAAATGACACTAACACTTAATAAAAATTCCAAAAATATAAGAAAACTAAAACAAAAGAATCCTTGGGTTGCCTCCCAAGCAGCGCCTTTCTTTAATGTCTTTGGCTAGACATTGTCCTGTTTATTCACGGAGGATAAAATCGTGTAGCTCGTTTCAGTGCTTCATCTTCTATGTAATCCTGATAGCCCTCGTAAATAGAGTAATTCTTGAATCCACGAGCTACGGTCTTCCATGGATTAGTAGATGGCGCCAAACAAACAAGTGATGACCTTAAATCTTCACTCACTCCTCCATCACGAGCACTTATTGGTTCGAGATATTTTGCCATCGCAACTCTTAACTTATTCCTGTCATGAAATTTAAAATCTTCTGGTATAATAAAATCAATTTCACTAACAGGAATTGAAGAATAAGAGTTAGAAAAATATTGATTAAGGAATGGAGGAGATGTCACCGCATTTGGAGATTGTTCACTAGATTCATTCATTTGAACAATTTGATATTGGGGTCTCATGTCTTGTACTTCAACTTTCTTTTCAACTGCATCTTTAGATCCTTCTTCTTGAGACTCTTGCAGTACCATGTCATTTGTCAGGATAATTGCACTCTCATCTTCCTCATGGTCGATAATAGTCGGTGAGGGCAATTCTTCATAAACTGGAGAAATCAATTTGCTCATTTAGATGCCCATTCACGCCTTCCTTCTTTCATCTCTTTACTCTTCCTTTGTGTCTCCTGTTGAAGTTGATGTACCTCCTGTTGAATTTGATGTGTGTTAGCAGCTATTAATTCAACAATTTCTTCAAGAGACATACCTGACATGAATGACGGTTCTTGAGACTCTAGCTGTTGAAAATCTATTGGCCTTTGTTCATAATTAAAATTGGAATCATCCCACCATCTTTGATCATACCCGTTTGAATAAGGGTCATACCATGCTTGATATTGAGGTGAAAAATTTCCAAAAGTATCGATTGGAGCACTTAGACCATCTTGAAATGTATGGCACATGTCGGTTGAATGATCTGAGGCAAAATAAGTTCCACAATTTGCAACAGTCCATTGATTATTAGAAAAAGCACGAGTCTCATAACCCCTTCTAAAAGTACAATCCAATCTATCACCAAAATACGGAAAGTTAGCAGCCATACACTATATAAAAAAAATGAAAATAAAATAAAAAAAATGAAAACAAGATGAACTCGTAAAGAAACAAATTAATCAGGCACCAGTCCCCGGCAACGGCGCAAAAAATTGACAGGTGCCGAACCTGTGCAATAATAAATACCTACTCGAGAAAAATACAGATTTTTGTATATAGCGGTGAGTAGGGTCGAATCCACAGGGACTGGGGATAATTCGTTTCTTCTAGAGTTCGAAGTATGGGGGGTTTTCAATGGGAGGCAAATAAAAATGAAATAAAACAAACAAAATTTAAAACTAACTCATAAAGCACAATTTACTAAGAATAGCAATTAATAAAAGTTCTACCCAAAGGATCAACTGCTCAGGCACGGTCCAATTAAATGCTCATCGATGCAAAGATATTTCATCCATTTATCACTAGGTTGGTTATAGCTATCAATAAGCTCTGACAACTAGCTCTTCCTTACTTTTTCGACAGTCAAGGTACGACCATTGACTGCTTCTCTAACCAGATAACAACCCTAGGTACGACCGTAGGAATTTAATTACCCAATTGCATTAAAGCTAGAAGAACCCAACCCTAACCAATAAACACGCTAAGAGGGTTTATTTAAATTAGATCTTGCATTTCCCCATCATAAAACCAATTATGGTGGTTGCCACGAGGTGTTAACTAAATGAACAATTACGGATTCTATTTAATTAACGTGGCAGTAGGCTATTAAATTAAATTAAATACCCGGCCGTTGATATTCAATTAATAAAATACCCATGAACAATTAATTCAGGAAACGCACGAATAGCAATTAATTGGAGGAAATAATGAAGATTCGGTTAGATCTCACAGATATTATGGACCGCGCCTTCGCGTCAACCTTTGGGTAGAGGAGGAAATTAGCCGCTCCTCATCGTGTCAATCCCGCGTGATTTAATTGAAAACACCCGCGCAAACATCACAGAATTTGGAACGCTGAAATACCGAAGAAAGAAAAAGGAAAAAGTCTTCCTTGTCTCCGCGTTGATGTTTGTACTGAAGCCCAAAAGTATAACGCACAAGCCAACGGAAATTGTACAGAGCCAAAGTAAAAGCAAAAGAGTCAAAAGCGCCCAAGCCGAGAGCGAAAACGAAAAGGTCTGCTGACGTCTGACGACTAGGAAAAAGAAAACTAAAGCCTAAAGTAGATGATGTGTGAATCTGGCTTTTTCCTCTCTTTTTAATAGCCGCCGCAGGAGGTCAAGCCACCAAAAGAAACGTCTGGCCCAATTCCTTGAAACAAAGGGACTTTTGGAGTTTTAATCCCGTGCTCCTCGCAGTTCACGTGGACCGCAGTCCGGCTTTCGGTTTCGTCCACCTTCTAAAGCGTGGCCACGCCCTGAGACGAGAAGTCTTCTGGAAATTTACCCCGCGAGATCATTTTTCATGCCTACCACCTACAATTCACACAAATATCGAATATGAGTGAAATTCCAATTCTTAGCACCGTGAATAGCCAAAATTAGGACAAAATAACAGTGCAAAATATGCCAAATAACCGCTCTATCACCATAAAAACTTCCTTGCGCTTTCTCTTGGTGTTGACCGAAGCAGGGGAAAATTGATCTGCAAACTTTTCCAAACTTCACACGCGCAGTTTGTCCCCCATTAATGGAGGGCTAAGTCCCCAAATCTAGTCAAGGGGGCAACTGACGAATTGGTTCAGCAATTACTGTGAGATCTAAACCATTTTTAATTATTTTCTTCGTTTATTGATATTTATATGTTCCCTGATTTTAATCGTTATAGCCTTGTGTATCATTGGTTAGTGCGCAATAATTAATTATTCATATAGGCTAATTTGCTATATAGGGGTAGTTGAATCCGTAATTGTTCGTTATCTCTATCTTAGTAGCAATTGACGTAATTGAGTTTATGTCAGGGAAACATACGATCTAACTTAAACCAACCCTTGTAGCGTGTTTGTTAGTTAGGATTGGGCCTTTCTAATTATTAATGCAAGCTAAAAATTAAATCCTACGGTCGTACCTAGGGTTGTTTTTGGGTTAGAGAAATAGTTAACAGTCGTACCTTAGCTATCGATAAATTAAGGAAGGGTTGGTTGTTTATCGCGTGCATGACAACTATAACTAATCTATTAATGAATGTTGGAATTATCTGTGAATCGATGATCAGTGCATGAACCATTTCTGAAGTGTACCCTTGGCTAGAGCTCTCCTTATTATTCCTTTTAATTAATTACTTTTCTGCAGTTAAATTGTTTAGTTAGCATTTAATTCTAGAACCCCCTATTTGTTTTGACTTGGAAAGAAATAAATTTCTCGCTAGTCCCTGAGGAGACGATCCTACTTGTCACTGTCTACTAGTTAGTGAAATCAGTTGAATAATTGATTCAGGTATATCGGATTAAGCAAACTTTTTCGGAACAGGGTGAATCAAGTAACCCATTGCACATCTAGAGTCCCTGCTCCAGTACTTGAATTGATTATTGACTGTTTCAGGTGGTAGTTAGGTTTTATTTATTATTATTGCACAGGTTCAGCACCTGTCACCCACATTTGTGCAGATTCCACAGGCCTTTGCCTGGTGCCCATTTCCCACAGCAAATTG
The DNA here is from genome assembly GCF_003713205.1 of Coffea eugenioides. NCBI lineage: Eukaryota > Viridiplantae > Streptophyta > Magnoliopsida > Gentianales > Rubiaceae > Coffea > Coffea eugenioides. The sequence goes on from NC_040037.1 coordinate 14,229,792, forward strand.
TCGAATGAAGGAAGTTAGCTCCGATAGCTGCTGCTGAATGGACGACGTCTCTACCTCATTAACCTTACGGGTAGGGTTACTCTCACGGAAACCAAACTGTTGAGAGTTCTCTGCCATCGATTCAATGAGTAGCCATGCTTCCCTTGGTGTCTTGTTCGCCAACGCTCCCCCACTCACAGCATCAATGATACTCCTATCGGACGCTTGGAGTCCCTCATAGAAATATTGGGTCAATAGTTGTTCACTAATTTGATGCTGTGAGCATCTAGTGCACAACTTATTGAATCTCTCCCAATAGTCATGTAAAGATTCTCCAGGATATTGCTTAATGCTGCATATCTCTTTTCTTAGACTTGCAGCTCGGGATGCAGGGAAGAATTTTTTCAAGAATTTCTTCTTAAGTTGGGCCCATGTTGTGATACTACCTGCAGGTAGGTAGGTAGTATAACCAATCCTTCGCTGCATCCTTGAGGGAGAAAGGGAAGACTCTAAGTTTAATCTGTTCCTCAGTAATTCCTGGAAGCTGCATACTGGAGCATGCCACATCAAACTCCTGGATGTGTTTGTGGGGTTCCTCACCTGAGAGCCTATGGAACGTGGATAGGAGGTGAATTAATCTTGACTTCAATTCGAATGAGGTATTTTCAGCTAAAGTTGGAAATGTAATGCACAAAGGCTGCTGGGGCAATTCCGGAGCAACCAACTCCCTTAGTGTTCTTGCATTCGCCATAGGGATGTCCTCTTGGCCTGGGTCACTTAAATTTTCACCACTTGAATCTGTTGATTCAACCTCAGGATCCAGTCCCTGAAATGCAGTGCTAGATTGTTCCTCTCTGAGCTGTCTAGTCTCTTTCCTAGTTCGGCGCGCAGTCTTCTCTACTTCCGAGTTAAAAATCAATTCGCCTATACGAGAAGAACGGGACATAAACTAGAAATGTGCCAGACAAATTCAAAGAGAACAACTTAGAAAGAAACAAAATTAACCAAAACACCGTTCCCCGGCAACGGCGCCAAAAATTGACAGGTGCTAAACCTGTGCAATAATAATTACTAAAAAGTCCTAATTACTACCACAATTAATTATAAAACAAATCCAAGTACTGGTGCAGTGACCCTAGGTGTGCAATGGATTACTTGATTCACCCTATTTTCGAAGAGTTTGCTTGATCCGATATACCAGAATTGTTTATAAAAATATTAAATTTACGTACAATGGCAAGTAGGGTCGATTCCATAGGGAACGGGTAGGAAGTTGCTTCTCTCCAAATTAATAGAATAAAATCGGGGGATGATTAATGGGATGAAAATGAAAATAAAATAAGTAAAATTCAAAAGATAACTTCACAAGTACAATTTACTAAAAATAACAATTAATAAAATTCTACCCAAAGGATTAACTTTTCAAGCACGATCCAATTAAATGATCATCGATGCAAAGATATTTCATTCATTCGTCACTAGGTTGGTTATAGCTATCAACAAGTTCTGACAACCAGTTCTTCCTTACTTTTTCGACAGTCAAGGTACGACCATTGACTGCTTCTCTAACCAGAAAACAACCCTAGGTACGACCGTAGGAATTTAATTATCCAGTTGCATGAAAGCTAGAAGAACCCAACCCTAACCGATAAACACGCTAAGAGGGTTTATTTAAAGTAGATCTTATGTTTCCCCAACATAAATCCAATTACGGTGGTTGTCATTAGGTGTCAACTAAACGAACAATTACGAATTCAATTTAATTAACGTGACAGTAGGCTATTAGATTAAATTAAATATCCGGCCGTTGATATTCAATTAATAAAATAACCATAAACAATTAATCCAAGAAACGCACGAATAGTAACAAATTGGAAGAAATAATGAAAGTTTGATTAGATCTCACAGATGTTATGGACCGCGCTCTCGCGTTGACCTTTAGGCAGAGGAGAAATTTAGCCGTTCCTCATCATATCAATCTCGCGTGATTCAATTGATATCATTCAACTAAATTACCAAAAAGTTGCAAAAGACGGAATAACGAGGAGACAGGTGAAAGTCTCGCGTCTCTTTTGGGTTTCGTCTTCGTACTAGAGCCGCAAACGCAAGAACCAAAGCTAACGAAAGTTGTACAGAGCCAGAGTAAAAACCAATGTTTTCAGAACCGGACCGAACCGGCCGGTTCGACCGGTTGGACCACGAACCGGCCATGTCACCGGTCCGGTCTAATGTTAAAGCCGGAAGTTCATGGAGAACCGTTGAAACCCGGACGAACCGTGCGAACCGTTAAGAACCGTGAACCGGCGATTTTTTAATTTCTTCAACAAAATATCAAGAATGGTGTAGCTGAGATTCGAACTTGGGTCTCCAAGTTTAAATATGACAATCTTACCGCTAGACTGTACTTAAGTTTGTTGAGAATTCTACTTGACTAAAAAATATATTAAAACATTGAGAATTCTACTTGACTAAAAAATATATTAAAACATCAAGTTCTTCTCTTATTTTTTTTTTTCAATTTTTTCTTTTAACCATTTTTAACCCAAATATCCACAACAAGATTTTCTCAAGTCTTCACCATTATTATCAGGTTATTATCTTTAGCAGATTGTAAACAAGTTGAAAATTTCAACTTTTCTTGTTTTCCAACATTTTAGTAAGTTTTTTTTTTCTTTTCAAGGTTTTTTTCTATATTATTATCTTTAGTTGATTTTTTGCATTTTCTTCTTTTTCCCCTCAATTTTCATATGTTTCCCTCATTTTGTTTTATTTTTATTCGATTAATTAAGGATGAAATTTTTGCAAAAGTAGTGCACATCCGTGTAGGAATTGGGTAGGAATTACAAATAATAACATTGGGTTGGTCAAAAATATGGTAGTTGGCACATAATCGAAACTATTGATAATTGAATTTAAAATAATTAATGGTATAGGATCATTGAATTTAATATAACATGTTAATTAGTAATGTTTAGTAGCAATTAATTTTTTATGTGTTTAACTGTATATTTGTTTTTCAAAAATTTTTAGTTTTTTTTAGTTTGAGCAATTAGATTTATATTTTATAATAAAATTTTAACTTTTTCAGCTTAAGTTGATGAAATTGTGAAGGTGGTGTGGTTGCTTATCATGCCACTGATAAAAGTTTGCTATTTAAATAGTTTGTCTTAACTTGAACTCTTTTATGGATTTTTTTTAAGGGTTGTAAAAGAATTTCAATATTTAATTTATTTATTTTTTGTGTTTTTATTTGTGATAATTGGTGCACATTTGGATTGTATCTATTTATGTTTATAATGAATTTATGAAAACTTGTGGTGAATTTGATATTTTAATTATATTTATCATTCCATGTTTTGTGTATAACTTTTAGAAAATTTATTATTATCATAACTTAAATTAAGTTATGTTGGTAAAGTTCAAGTGTAGAATGAAACCTGCTTAGTACATAACAAAAAAAAAAAAAAAAAAAAAAAAAAAAAACAGTGAACCTTTGAACCGGCCGGTTGGACCGGTCGGACCGGTCAAACCGCGAACCGGCCACCTCTCCGGTTCACTGACCGGTCCGAGTTTAAAAACATTGGTAAAAACCAAGGAGTCAAAATCGTACAAAGCCAAAAACTAAAGAGAGGTCTCCAATGTCTGACAAAATAGGAAAAGGAAACTAAAGTTAAACTAATTGATTTCACGTGATTCTGGCTTTTTAGCCTTTTAAAGCCGCCGCCCAAAAGAAACGTCTGATTCCCCAATTGAAACTAAAGCTAATCTCCTCATTAGACGTGAATCTGGCCTTTTGTGCCAATTCACGTACAACTCGCCGAAAAGAGAGGAAGAGCCGTTTTATTCTACTTCCCCTTTGAGAAGGGTTTTAATCCCATGCATCTCCGCTGCCCACGAGCTCTTTTTGGTTTCCTGATGTTCCACTTGTTTTACCAATCCCGCAGGTCCGTCCTTTAGGTGTACCCCTTTGGTCTCTGGCGTGGGCACGCCATGAAATAAAGAGCCTTCTGGAAATTTGCCTCACGAGATCACTTTTAACACCAATCACCTACAATTTATACAAATATGAAATATGAGCAAATTCTCAATTCTTAGCATCATGAGTAGCCAAAATTAGGACAAAATAATAGTGTAAAATATGCCCAATAATTGCTCTATCAGAGGGTTATGTGTGTGTCTCTATATATGTGTGTGTGCATATATATATATATATATATATATATATATATAAGTTTTAAAATCATAAGAGGGTTATGTAGAAAAGCTTTAAATTACAATGAAGTAAAGTGTAATTTACCCATAAAATTAGTGCTATGATTTGTAAATTATTTTTCTCTTTCTAAACCCAAGAACAAAATTTAATTGAATAAAACTCGAATGATATTTTGCCAACATCAGGCCTGAAATAAGGAAACATGCATAACAAAAAAAAAAAAAAAAGGGAGTTGGAAAAGGGATTCAAAATTGTCCTGAATGGTAGAATCTGACCCAAAAAGTGGGCTCAGGGATACGAGCCTAAGGCTCAATCACAAGCCCGTAAGTTCCACCGAAATTCATGTAGTTATTTGAAGTTCCCACACCTTGTAATGATCTTGTGCGGCGGTGAGGCCCAAATTTCAGCAACTTGTCCCACATCTGTAACTCTCTAAATTAGTACGTGTATTTCTCTACTTTTTAAATCGAGTAGCCATTGAATTTTAAATTGTTAATGCCAAAACCAAAAATTTCAAACACAGACTCAATTTTCTTGTGCTTTTCTCCTGGCTCTGTTTGTGCGTTGAATAATTGAATACTATATCAGTTCTCTACCTCAATTTCCAAATAATAATAATAATGATAGAAAAGAAGAATCCGGAGCCAAAAACTTGCTAGCTCCCTACAAGACGAGGTTTGGCTATTCTTTAGCTGCACTAAATTAAGAGAGTGAAATTGAGGAAGATCCCTGCAAAAGAGCTGGAGATGTCCTCCACTTGAGTCAATTGTGTCTTCTTACATGACCTCGAGTTGATCCGCAACAACATTAATTAAAGGTGTTCCTGTGAAACTGAAGCTTTGCAGAGACTCCTATTAATTATAAATTCTGCTTTCATCCTTTAAGTTTACACAGATTATCACTTTGCATATCTTATTTTTATTTTAGTAACTTCGGACCCAAAAATCCGTCAAAGCGTCTCAAATCACCCCAAACAACTCATATTGCGAATGAAAGTGCACTGAAGGATATGCATTCGCTCATGTTATTTACAATTTTTAATACATAAATCCCCAACATAACTGATCAGAATTGGGTGTTTATAGTAATTGATGTTTGTAGCAATAACATATAAGTATATTAAAGGAAACGTAGATGACTAAGTCATCAGTTCTTTTTTTTTTTTTTGGAAAATGAAAAGGTTAGTTTGTGATGTTGGAAATTTACGTTTAATTTAAAGTCAAATTTAAATAAGGTAACTAGGCCACCATGCAACAAAGTCGTACCCAATGGAAAGGAATAAATTTTTCAAAACGAAAAACGAGTCTACGTGCAGGGTCCTTTACAGCAATATGAGTCAATAAAAATTGGGTAATTTACCCTTTCCCTCCTATGATTTAGTACTTTATTATATAACCCCATTATAGTTTCAAAAACTATACATAATCCCCTCATAGTTTGGATTAAAGTGTCAAAATGAAGGATTTTGTAATCCATAACGGAATCAATGAAAATATTAAAAATACCCTTATGTAAAGTTAAAAATTATTTATTAACTACAAGAGACTTATGTATATCTATATATTAAAAACTATAAGGAGGTTTTATGGTAAAACACTAAACCAAAAGGGGCTTGTATTGTAAAATATAAAATCGTATGGAGTTAGAGTGTCATGCATATTATGTTTACATATATTGGTCACTTAATCCATTTTAGTTTTTAAACAAAAGTAATTTTGACATTTTTCTAAGTTTCATTATGGATAATCATTTTCGTCACTTTGACATTTTAATCTAAATTATGAGGGGGTTATATATAGTTTTAAAAATTAGAGAGAGATTATATAAAAATTAACTATACCACGGGGAAGTAAAGTGTAATTTACCTATAAAAATTTCTTTACTTAGAGATGACTTTTGATGATTCCAGCACCGTCTCGAAAACCTGTCTCCTTCAAGAGAACTTTTTGTTTTTTGCCATTTCTTTTTCTGTCTTTAACCAAGGTAACTATGGGCCAATATGCAAAAGAGTCTTGCCTGATGAAAATTGAAAAGGAATAAATCTTCTCTTAATGGACAATACCGAACTGCCATTTCTCAGCTACATGGCGAGTATGAAACAGTCCAAAAATAATTAAAGCAGTCTATAAGAAACGTTTTTGCTTTTTCTAAGCCGACATGAATTTCTGATGATTGTAGCATCGTCTCAACTACTTTGTTGATCTTTTTCTTCCTTGCTCCGCTTGTTTGTTGAATAATTGAATATCGTATTTCTCTTCTTCACGATCCAAGACAAAATAATAATAATAATAAAGGAGAGTAAATTTCCGGAAAGAAATACTTGCTTGCTCTGGAGGTGAAATTTATTTCTCTCTTAGCTGCAGTAAAATTTGAGATGGGGATTGAGGAATATCCCTGCATCATAAGAGATGGAGATGGCCTCCACTTACACAGATTGTGCCTTATTGCTAATATATGAATATTCACATACATATATTGAACTTTTACAAATAAACAAGGATAGATACAAAAATTTTTCTAAAATCGACCCCTAAAAGAAATATTTTTTTGACCAATTGGGGCACAGCTACAAACTCAAAGAAGTAAAAAAAAAATTTAAGCCTGAAATAAGGTTTTTTTTTTTTCCTTTTCTAATCCTGGTCAGTCAGTCAGGCACGAGCTCCTACTGGCACAAATTCAGACGTCAGTAGACATCCTTCTCCAAGGAACCTGACTTCCATAGTTCAACTTTTACCACAAGTCTTCGACATCATGATGAAGTAAAATTCGATTTTAAGACTTCTGGACTCCCAAAGCTGCGTATCTCGGATTTTAGCACTTCATTGTCACTTAATTAGCACGTTGAGGTTACAGTAGTTTTATCGCAGCATTTGTTAAACGTGTATACTGCTCCATCATAGTTCTGAAACCCCACTATATCCAACTTTTGAAACTGCAAAAGTTTCCAAATCAATTTTACTTCTTCAAGCAGGAGAATTATGGACTTAATTCTCTGGAAAACTGGAACCGGGATCCAATTGTAAAGGTTTTCAAGCAGCCAGCCGACCACTAACATACATAATAAAGTCCTTTATACAGGGCATGCATTACAAATTGTTATAATTGGTGCTACATTGAGGGAAAAGGGACAGCGATAGTCCTATTTAATCTATTAAGAAGTTCGAAAGGAACTAAATAACTTTCGGCTATACTCCTGAAAATTCGGGTGAGGAAATGCAGTTAGGAGGTTTGATCCCCTGATCTGTGCCCAAGGAGAAAATTCTGTTTTCATGCTTTAAGGTTATATAGATTATCACTTTGCATCTTTTATTTTTTATTTTACTAATCTCGGGCCCTAAAATCTGTCAAAGTGTCTCAAATCACCCCAAATAACTCATATTGCAAATGAAAGTGCACTAAAAGATATGTAAAACAAACTATCGGTTCTTTTTTCTTTCTTTTTCCTATTAGTTGAAAATAAAAAGTAATTAGGCTTGTGATAAATTTCTGTTTAACTTAAAGTCCTTTTTTTTAGGGCTCCCTGCTGTTCCATTTCTCTCTTTAAATAAGGTAACTAGGCCAACTTGCAACAAAGTCTCACCTAATGAAAAGGAATAAATCTTTTAAAACGAAAAGCAAGTCTAGGTGCAGGGTCATTCACAGAAATACGAGTACAAAACAGTCCAAAAACTATAAAAATTTCTTTACATAATTGAGATGACTTTTCTGATGATTCCAACACGCTCTTGAAAACCTGTCATCGTTAAAATAATAATAATAATAATAATAATTTTTTTGGCCCCTTCTGTCCTTTTTCTCTATCTAACTAAGGCAACCAGGCCAACATGCAAGAAAGTCTTATCTAATGAAAAAGAATGAATCTTTTAAAACCAAAAAAAAAGTCCAGGTAATAGGTATAGGCATGTCAGGTCCGCTTCTTAATGGATAGCAGATATGTCAAAATGGATGACTTGAGCGAATTTGGATTGGTTAAAATGAATAATGGATACAAGTGAGTCAATCCATTTATATCCATTTAACTAGATGGGTATAAATGGGTAAGTCAAAAAATTAGTTGAGTAACCCAATTACCTATTTATAACCCATTTATTTTAACTTTTTGTAAACTCATTTAAATTCATTTTTGCAAACTAAGTTATCAATTTATACCTCCTTTTGCACCCATCATTAGTTTTAAATATTTACTTATAATGTTTAATAAGCCTAGTTACCATTTTTTTCCCATTCGTACTTTATGTCGCAAAATTATATACTATTTAATAATTGAACAATAAGAATATAAAAATTTGAACTAAGTGCTATGAAAGTTAACATAAAAACTTAATTCAAAAACTTTGAACCCCTAGCATTTTTTGCGTGTGTAAATTTAAAATTTCATTTTGGAAAGGTAGGAAAAGATGCTAAAACTGGTCATAAATTGGAAATACTAAAAAATAAGTAAGTTAACAAACTACGAGAAAATAAAATGATAAGATAAAACCAACAAATAATAATAATAAAGAAAAAGTAGTCAACATTATGACAAAATGAAGAATCTAAAAAAAAAACTGGTGGGGAAGAAAGAATATTTGGGGGAAGACAATTTTAAATGGGTTAATTGGATTTGATAAGTTGGGTATTATTGGGTAATTCATTTGTACGCATATGCAAAAACTTAAGATACCCATATTAATTTATTCATGGACAAGTATGGATAAATTTAGTTTTTTTGATAGAAAGAGTGTAGAAACTTTCTTTTTGTTTGGACAGCTGATTATTTTCTCAAATATATTTGCTTACATCATCATTACAATTTCCAATACACCTTTTTATCTTCCTAATTACCTTTTTATCTCACATACATCACATCACAAAAAGTACTACAGTAAAAATATCTCAAATAACTTACAATCCAAACAAACCTTATTAAGACTGGAGGAGGTCCGCCTGAAGGGCGGATAATACAAAAGACGGAGGAGAACGGTCCCATAAATGGTCGACCGAGACAGTGCAGGCATTCCTAACAAAACTATGAGCGGCACCGTTCAACGAACGCGGTATCTACATGGCTTCCCACTTGGTAAAGTGTCGCAGAAGCTGCAAGACATCACCGACCAAATGCCACAAGCTGAATCATTGGATTCGTACTGCTGGAGCATTTTTACAATTTTTAGGTTGTCTCCTTCCAGAACAACGTGACTATAGCCTAACTCAACTAGCAATTGTGTTGCGTACTTCACCGCATAGGTCTCAACTACATCAAGGGCCAAAATACCGAGGATCCTCTTTGACAGACTCGCTATGAAATTTCCTGCATCATCACGCACCACCACCCCAACACCAGAGAAACCTTGCGACGGAAAGACAACCCCGTCGAAGTTTGCTTTAACAAAATCCAGTTGGGGTTTGTTCCAACGAGGAAGTGTGGATTGGCACTGTGGAGAGGTTATGGAGCCATGCACTGGGTTTGAAATAGTTTCACGGTATTGGTGCAAAAAATTCATGGAGAGTGAGACCAAACTAAGGGGATCATGATACGGACCGGCAAAAGTAACTCCATTGTGGTTGTTCCAAAGGTTCCATAGTGTAACAGCTACCAACTCTACGTCCTTTCTAGGTAGTTGGTGTCGGAGAGTCGGGAGCCAGATTGTGACTTGCCGTGCCTTGTCCAAATGGACTTTGGTAGATAAATGGCTGAGCGCCCATGACTGAATAGCTACTGGACAAGATAGGAAAATATGGTTCATATCCTCAGATGGGCCGTGACAAACGCCACAGGAAACCTCGAGTGAAACCCCGTGCGTATGAAGCTTGACCCTGGTTGGTAAAGTGTCCGTGCACACTCTCCACAGAAAAATCTTGACTTTTGTTGGCAGACTCAGCTTCCACAAACAATCTACTCCAGGTGTTTGCCCGTACTATTGCTGCTCGAAGCTGCATGCTGCTGGGCCTTGAATTGTTGTTGGATTAGATGGTAGGCAGATTTTACAGTGAAAAAACCATTTTTTGTATAATGCTAGATAAGTTTATCTCGGTCCTGAGGGTCCCCAATTGGGATACTTGTGATCAAATCAACTTCATCTGGCTAGAAGAGGTTGCGTAGGAGCTCCAGCTTCCAGGTTCGTGTGGTGTTGTCGATTAGACATGCTACGGTGGAGTCGTCAGGCAACAAGTCTGATCGCGATGTCACCTTAAAAGTTGAGGGACGAGGTAGCCACCTGGCATGCTAGATCTTGATGCTCGTTCCATTCTCGACCCGCCACCTACTGCCAGCAACGATATACTTGTGCACTTCACAAATTCCTCTCCAAGTCCAAGAGGGGCGTGAACCCTCTGTTGGTTGAAAGAAATCAGAGTTGGGGAAGTATTTTGCTTTATAAACTTGATGTAGGAGTGTGGAGGTTTGTGTTCCAATGCGCCATGCCTGCTTTGCTAGCAACGCGAGATTAAAAGACTTCAGCTGCCTGAAACCCATTCCGCCGTCACCTTTACTCGTGCAAAGCTTGTCCTAGCTAACCCAGTGAATAGGTCGTCCGTTCTATCCATTACCCCACCAATAATCACTTATCATCGATTGAATCTCACCAAGCAGGGAATCCAGAAATTTGAAGCAAGACATAGAGTACGTTGGGATAGCTTGGACCACAGCCTTGATCAGTACTTTCTTTCCTGCCCTTGACAGTCGCTATTCATTCTAGCCATGGATCCTTTGCCATATGCGATCTTTTATTGAGGAGAAGACTGCAGCTTTGGAGCGTCCAATAACTGTTGGGAGACCCAGATATTTGTTGTGTGCCGAAACCTCATTGATGCCAAGATAGGTAGTAATGCTGTGGCGTGTCTCGGAGCTAGTATTACGGCTAAAGACTACAGCAAATTTGTCCAGATTTATTTCCTGCCCTGAAGCAGACCCATAGAGTTGCAAAATAAACTCGATATGCTGAGCTTCCCGGAGCGTTGCCTTGCCGAACAGCAGGGTGTCGTTTGCAAATAATAAGTGGGAAATCGTTGGTCCAGTAGTCCCTGCTTGGATGCCAGAAATGTTTCCACAACGAGCCGCCTCCTGTAACAAGCAAGAAAAAGCCTCCGCACAAATGAGAAATAGATAAAGGGAGAGAGGATCTCCTTGCCGAATACCACGTTGGGGCCTTAGATAACCAAACTGTTAACCATTGAGGAGAAACGAGTATGAAACAGTGGAAATACAGCGGTAAATAAGATTAACAAAAAGTGGGTTAAAACCTAGGGCCAATAGCATTTGCTGGAGAAAGGCCCATTCCACCCTGTCAAAAGCTTTGCTCATGTCTAATTTGATAGACATGGAACCCTCCCTTCCACTAGACTTCAGCTTGAGGGAATGGTTTATCTCATAGGCAATAAGAATGCTGTCAGTAATAAGACATCCTGGTAGGAAAGCCGATTGATAGGGAGAGAGAATTTCTCCTAGAACATGACTAAATCTAGCAGCAATGACCTTAGAAGCTAGTCTGTAAACGACGTTACATAGACTAATGGGGCGGAATTAAGAAATGTTGGATGGGTCTGGTCATTTGGGAATGAGAACCACATATGTATAATTTAGACGCTCATCAAAACAGCCATGGTTAAGGAAAGAGAGCACCCAGCGGATAATATCGTGCCCTACAATATGCCAAAATTTTTGATAAAATATTGGGGACATACCATCAGGACCTGGGGATTTGAGTGGGTGCATTTGAGCTAGGGCCTTGGTTACCTCAATAGAATGGTAGGGCCGCAGAAGTGAATCATTCATTTGCTTTGTCACCTTCCTCTTCACCCGTTGAAGGACGGCTTCAATCGCCTCCGTAGAAGGTCGGGAGGTAGAAAAGATTGTGCCAAAGTAATCAAGAATAATAGCTTTCAGGTCTTTATGTGATTGGCACCAGAGTCCCCTGGAGTTATAGAGCCCATCAATGTGATTCAATGTCCTATGCTTGGTTGCCTGAGAGTGGAAGAAAACGGTGTTACAATCCCCCTCGCGGAACCATTGGACTTTACTCCGCTGTTTCCACATCAAATTCTCCTGATTAAGAATGTTTTCTAGTTGACTGGTTAGAGAACCAATCTCTGCCTTTATAGAGTCAGTGAGCTCACCTTGTTGCAGCTGAGTAATTTTGGCCCTTAGGTCTTCGGCCTGCTTGCGACAATTTCCATATTTTTGCTTACTCCAGTTGAAGAGACCGATGCGACACTCATCTGTTTTAGACAGCAAATTCTCATAAGGATTAGCCGTTGTAGTACTGTTCCATGTTTCCTTAATGATGTCAACACAGTCGGTAGCTTTTATCCACATAGCCTCAAACATAAAGCGCTTCTTCTTCCTTACATGCGATTTCGGAGATTGGAACGGGTGAACTGTTTTTGACAAACTCACCACAATGGGGATGTGGTCTGAATATAGGGCATTAAGATGAGAGACGGTAGATCCCAGGAATAGGTCAATAGCTTCTTGGTTAACGCATGCACTATCCAGTCTGGCACGGATTGTGCGCGGTGCCGTTTGACTATGGAACCATGTGAATTGAAACCCCTTATACCCTAGTTCATAAAGATGGCAGTCCGCTAGTGCTCTTCGAAAATTCATGATTTGCCAATTCTGCCGTGGCGTATTGCTCTGGAATTCACATTGACGGAGCACTTCATTGTAGTCCCCCATACAAACCCATGAGAGTGCTGATTGACTACTGAGAGTGCGCAAGGCGTCCCACGACACTTTCCTTTGAGCGGCATCCGGATGACCGTAAAAACCAGTAAGACGCCAAGGGGTGCTATTTATTCGTATGGTGACATCGATGAAGCTACAGGAGAAACAATTCAAAGATACATTTATATCTTTTTTCCATAGCAATACTAGACCACCAGAGAGACCATTTGCGTCCACTCCCACACCAAACCAGCCAAATTGCATTTTCAGTTTGTCCATCGTCCTACTAGAACATTTGGTTTCTATCAGAAAGACAACATCAACTTGTTCTCTCCAGAAAACATTCCGGAGTTCTCGAATTGTACGAGGGTTATTTAATCCCCGACAGTTCCAGCTTAGGAGATTCATGGCTCTCGGCGGGACTGGGCACCAGTCTCTGCCGTTTCATCAGTTGTAGCAGTAACCGTAGCTAGTACCGCCATTTTACATCGCTTAGAGTCCCCTGCAACCTCGAAAACCATATCCGTTGGCCTTGTGTGCTTACGACTGCGTTGAGCTGCATGGCCAAACAGAGAGCTATCGCCTGAGGCCTGAGAGGGGTGTGACCGCAAAGATTTACGAATGGTTTTACGTCGTTTCTGTCCCACCGAGCTGGCAATAGAGCGAAGCGCCTGCAGGTCCGTGGATTTCTCTGCTGTATAGGATGGCGTCAACCAGGAAAAACTCAGGCGTGAACGGGTTTGCGGTAGAGAGGCTTGCTGTGGGAGAGGTGTTGGGCAGAATGGATTTGGGTGGCATGGGATCAAGATGAGGGTGACGCCCATCAAGTGGGAGGGGGGTTGGGTTGCCACGATGGAAGGTGGCACACATCGGGATTTGCGGAGGGGTGAAGGTTGAAACATGAATGTTAGGCGCAGTGGTCATGGGTTGACTGTGTGGAGCGGGTAGGGGTGGGACATCATGTGCTCTGCCTCCAAGATGGGTAGGCATTGTGTGGGGGGTTGGGATAGCGTGGTTTAGGGAGGGGGTACGTCGGATATTGGTGTTGGGAGTTGACATTGTGATGGTCGTGGTTGTGGTTGGGGTAGTCGAGATTTTAAGTGGGTGGGCTGTTTGAGAGATGGGAGGGTGAGGTTTTGGGAGGAGTACAAGGCCTTGGGTTGAGGCATCCAGGTTGTGTGGATAGGTTGCAGCTTCTGATGGGGGGCCACCTCTGTTGGAGTGTTTGGAGGAGCAGATGAGGGGCCAGCAGCTTGTTGGGGTGTTGGAATGTTGGAGTGTTTGGAGAAGTGTTGGGAGTGTTTCGGAGTAGAGCAGGTCACGGTACTAGAAGGGGGCCCACCGGCATGGAAGACTGCGGAGTCCCTCTCCTTTAAGTTTGGTTCAGTCCCAGCCCGAGGTTCCCCACCAGTCGGGGTAGGATGGACCTATCAGTATCCAGCGAGAGTTGGTGTGAGCCCAGAGGTGTGGAGGAACAGGATTTGTATCCAACGTATCGTTCCTTGAGACGTGATTTGCCATAGTCCTACCCAGAGAGGACTCCTCGCCTATCAAGGACTGAGCCGCGGCAGGATAGGGTTGGGACTCTTTGCCCACAAGAGCTCTGGCCTTGCTGGCCTGCTGCTGACCGGAGAATTGTTGCTTGACATTCCCTACCTTGAGCCATGCTGGGTATTGGGGTTCGCCTGTGCCCAAGTTGTCAGAGTTCAATTTGAGATCACAGTCCCGTTCATTATGTCCCAGCCGCCCACAAGAATAACAGTACAAGGGAAGGCGTTCGTAGCGAAACTGGATTCTGCAGACCTCACCCTCAATATAGAGCTTCATTTGCCGTTTCAGAGGTTTATCTACATGCAACTTGACACGAATCCGAAGAAACTTACCCCACGCCAACTGGTCACTATTACCTTCAAAACCCTCATATTCTCCCAGTGTGTCCCCAATAAACTCTGCCGTTTTGGCATTCATCCAACCAAGTGGGACGTTGTATGCTCTCACCCAGAAGGAGCATACATCCAACTTCACCTTAGTAGGTTGAATATGACTAATGTAGTCCCCAAACACAAGGAGATTAACATCAAAAGCCCAGGGGCCCCCCGTGAGGGGTTTCTTCTTGTCCAGCAAATCATTGAACTGAAAGAGGAAAAAGTTGTCACCGATGGCAATATGGGTAAGACCGTTTGATGGGTTCCATGCTTTCCTCATGGTGGCCATCATTGCTTCTCCGTTGAAGGACTTTCTAGTAAGCAGCTTACCAAGGATGCATAAGTCACCCTGAAAAGTACCGTCATCGTCCTGGGCTCCCGGTAGTAGCAGTACTTCTTCTTCATCCTCACGTAGGCTCAGCTTTTGGCACATGCTTTCTAGGTCCTCAGCCATTGCACTGGAGGGAAAAAGCTAGGTCCTTTTTGGAGGAGAGGAAGGCGGTCAGGTAGACGAAAAACTCCACAAAAATTGCGTACCTGATGGGGAGTGGAGTAAAACAGAAAGACAGCAGAGGATATAGGTACGAGCTACAGGGAAGAGGGGTGGTAGGTAGGGCGGCGGGGGCAGCTATACTACGAAACTTCCACTAGATGTCTAGGGAAGAGGGAGGCTTGCATACGCAAGGAGGAACCCACAGAGAGTAAAAACTCTCATGGGAAAAGACCCAATCGCTTTCTCAATTTGGATAAATTTAGTTAAATGGGCTTGTTTGCCACCTATAATGGACAGTACCGGAGTAGTACTTCTCAAATCCAATCCGCATATGAAATAGTCCAAAAATAATAATTTTTGATGTTATTGTAAATAAAATTATTAATGAAAACTTCTTTATTCTTCTAAACATAAGATTACTTTATGATAATTCCAACATTTTCTCTTTTACTTTGCTGATGTTTTGTTTCTTGCTCTGTTACTTGTAATGACTAAGGGAACTAATACAGATTTCTCTGTAATGATGAGAGATTGTCCATTAAAATTTTGATAACAGAGTCAACTAATTTGATCAACTTCCTTTTGCAAGATAAATTTGGATTTTGGGTGAAGCCAATTTCTTAATGCATTCTCATAATATGTGTGAGAGACATGGTCAAATAATATTGCCATGACCCGCGATTTATTTTCACACTAACTTTTGCTAAAATGACCAAATTATAGTAGCTTTTAAATCCTCAGATGCCCAACACCTAGTTGTAGTATTATCATTGTCTGGAATTGATGAACAAACAACTAATTATTGCTCTATTTTTTCTTGATGATATCATCAGGGAGTGCTACTGTAGTTTTTCCTCTTGAGATTGTAATTGGTCATTTGTGTGGTCTGGCTTTCTTTGGTGCTTTTGTGGAAGATTGAGGTAAAAGTTAAAAGGATCGATGGCTCTTTTCTTATCAAGATATGGCGGAAACGATCAATGAGGTTCATACACCGTGCACCATTTTGTCAATCTGCACGGCAGCATAAAGGCTTAAAAATTATGACTTGTGTTCAAATTTGTGTGTGAATCTTGCGTAATTTTTGTGTTGCTGAATTTAGTGATTGTTGTGTGTTTTTTCTTTTCAAAAAATGTGTCAATTTGTAGCATTGGTACTTGGAAAATAGGGACTTCATACCAAGTCAAAAAGCTTTATTAGCTTTTTTTTCCATTTTTTTTCTTTTCTGAGCTTGAAACTCCATCATTTTGACACAATTGATTAACAATTTATGTTGGACCTCATGACCCTTGGATGAATGAGACCGTGCGATTAAGAAGGGTGTCTACAACTTCGGTGTTATGTTTCTTGGGAAAGGAAATTACGGAAATAATGGGATAATATCAGAAACCTCCCCTGAGGTTTCTCTTAATATCACCTAGTACTCTTGAGATTTTAGAAATATCACTTACCTCTCCGAGTAATTATAAAAAAATATAATAACTCTCACTTGACTCATAATTTACAACATGTCAAATTGAACTCAAAAAAAAAAAAAAAAGAAACGAAAGCCATTTTCTTCTTTTTTCCTTTTTTTCCATCATTCTCTCTTACTCATTTTTTGGATTATTTTGCAATATTTTATTTGTAAATTATAATAAATTGAATTATGTTTATCTTTTACTTTTGTGATTATGAAAAAATGGGGTATGATTTATTTGCTTATTTTGAGCTGATTTTTGTAATGATTGGTACAGTTTAATGGTTTGAGCAGGGTATGTTGGAAAAAAAATATAAATTCATAAGAAATCAGTTTTGAACAAATAGAGTTAAATTGATGCAAGTGTATTTCTTTTCAATTTTTTTTTATTTTTCAAATTTATATTTTTATGGGGTATAGTATTATGATGAGATAGTACTATAAAAGATTGTCTTTTAGGTGATGATTTTTTCATAACATCATTCACGGACCCTTGTCTCTAGGAGAAGATAACATTTTAGTGAAGGAGGTATTTTCTAACACTAGTTCTAGCACTTGTGGTTTCCCTATTTTATCATGCAAAGGATTCTAGACCCAAAAATCTAATCAATTTCTCTATTAGTGTCGCCGCTGAATTTCGGAAACCTTTATGGTAGGAACGCTTTGACCGTCCCTGTGGTAGGAAGGCTTGCAGAGAGCGACACGTGTTGGAGTTGGATGGAGTCCAAACGGAGACGTTAAGCTGCGGAAAAGCGCGTGGAGAGCAAACGTTAATTTTTTGTCTGCGGCTGCAAGGAAAAAGGCACGCGTTCGGACTTCCGTTTTCCAATGCTGTAGATTGGGCCAGGGAAGGGTAATTGCAGGTCAGAACCACTGGCATATATGCACTTGCAAATGTGCCCATTAGCAATGGAAAATTGCAGCAAATGCCTTCGACAAAAAAATGTGCGTAAAGAAGGTACCGAAGTTTTAACAAATAATGAATGTAAATCTCACACGTGTGGGGGATAATAACTTGGAAGAAGGAAAAGCGGAGCAGAGGTATCCGTACTAGTTCCACGCAAAGCGAAACACAAAGGGATTGAAGCCTTCATTATATTTATATACATATATAAATTTAGTACGCAAGTGTTGAGCTTAAGGATCCGGGAAAATGGTATAGTAACTATCGTTATGGTTGTAGACATGATATAAAAGGTTATAAAAATTGTAGCGGCCATTTGATTACCCGTTGGACGTATCCACTTGAATAGGATTATGGATAAAAATAACGAAGTAAGTTTCTCATCTAAAATAGTAAGTTAACGTAATAAAATAGTAACTATTGCAGTCCAAAAAGTAAATTGAAAGTAATATGAAATAAATTTTTTAAACAGATAAATTACAATTTTATATCCCAAATATACTTTTGAGGGAGTAAGTTTATTTGAAGTAATAGTGATAGTGTTTGGATAGCAAAAATATCTCAATTAATATTTCACTTTCATCATAAACATATTTCCCAACCTACCTTTTTATATTGCCAATCACCCTTTTATCTCACATACATCAAATCACAAAAAGTGCTACAGTGTATGTTTTTATACATAAATAGTGATTTTTACTTATAATATATTAAATTTGATCAATGACAAAAACATGATAATTTATGGCAAAAAATATTCTATTATGCTTTAAAAACTTATACCAAGCCTATATTGTATTGTTATTTGAAATAGCACTAAAATGTTTTGTTAATGATTAAAACTAAGTACCTTACTTAGTAAGTACTGTTAATATACTTGTTCACATAGTTGATCGTATGTGAATAAATTAGTATTTTTGGAAATTAAACATAAATAAAATTTTCCTTTTGCAGTTTAAAAAAAGAAAGTAAGCGAAAATTGGGTTCGCAGAGCACAAAAATCCACAAGTCAAAATAGTTCGTCCAAAAGGGAAAGAAACATCTGAATATCATTGTTTAAAGTACTAAATAAATAGATGTAAAATGCTCGTTAAAAACTGGTACTTTGACATGTAATAAAGGAAAGTTATAAAGACTAGGCCATTTACGGGAAAAGTTATCATTCATAAAAATACCAGCTCTTCACGGCTTTCTTACCAGGCGTCCAACGTATGAGCAAAGTGGCAATAATTAAATTAGAAATATTATTTTCTATTTGTACATAATTAAATTTTTTTTTGCAATTTAAAAAAAATTAATGAAAATCTTTTATCAGAAAGCACATAAGTCAAAAGGAATGGTGTAAAAGGAGAAGGAATAGCAGATATGTACAGTAGTTGTAGTTAACGTTCGAAGGACTACAGTGCTATTTTTGAAAAGTACCCCGAAAAATATCTAATCCAAACGGAACCGATTCTTCATTATTTAAAATATCAAATCCGTGATTGTGTTTTAACTATTATCCATTGGTATTCTAAAGTATCATTTTCCCATCAAATACCACCTCTTTAACACCCATTTTTCCATAAACAAATTTCTTTATCCGATAAAATATAAAAAAAAAGGTTTTCCAAGGAAACACTAGCTCGTTATGGCTTTCATCCATTATAAGAACAGAGTACCCATTTTTCCATTAACAAATTTATTTATCGAAAAAATTCAAAATAAACCTGTTTTCCAATAAAACACCAGGTATTTATGGCTTTCCTCCATAAATTATCCATTTTTCCATTTTTTCATAAGCTAATTTATTAGTTGGATAAAATTGGAATAAAATTAGGTTGAATGGCAATTTACCCTTTAGGATACAATGAAAAACAGGAAAGTAACCTATAGCAAGTTTAAACTCCGTTTTCATTACAAAGATAAGCAAGAAATTGTTGTTGCAAACTCAAGACACCTAATTTATAAAGTCGAAAGCATAGGTGGCAAATCAACCCATTTAATTAAATTTACCCATACCCGTCCATGAATAGATGGGTATGGGTATATTAAGTTTTTGCATATGGGTATAAATGGGTTACCCAATAATACCCATTTAAATAAATGGGTATTATTGGGTAACCCATCAAATCCAATTAACCCATTTAGAATTATTTTCCCCCAAATCTCCTCTCTTCTCCTGCCCATTTTTTTTTCAAATTTTTTATTTTGTTATGATGTTAACTACTTTTGTTTCATTATTATTGTTATTTGTTGGTTTTATTTTCTTTTAATTTGTTAACTTACTCATTTTTTAGCATTGTCAATTTATGATAAGTTTTAGCCTCTTTTCCTACATATTCAAAATCAAATTTTAAATTTACACATGAAAAAAATATGAGGGGCTCAAAATTTTTTGATTAAGTTTTTATGTTAATTTTTATAGTACTTAATTTAAAATTTTATATTCTTATTATTCAATTATTAAATAGCATGTAATTTTGCGACATAGAGTACGGACAGAAAAAAATTGATAATTATTGAACATTATAAGTAAATATTTAAAACTAATGATGGGTGCAAAGAGTGGTATAAATTGATAACTTCGCTTGCAAAAATAAATTTAAATGAGTTTACAAAAAGTTAAAATAAACGGGTTATAAATGGATAATTGGATTACCCAATTCATTTTTTGACTTATCCATTTATACCCATCTAATTAAATGGGTACAAATGGACTGACTCACTTATACCCATTACCTATTTTACCCAACCCAAACCCGTCCAAGTCACCCATTTTGACACCTCTAGTCGAAAGGAACCTTTACAACCGTTATATAAAGCAACTTATTCATTCTAAATTTTTAGCATCCATTTGATTACCTGTTAGACGTATAAATGTCAATAGGATAATATGTATTTTCTAGGACACGAGACATAATAAGAATTAAACTTGTATTAATGTAGACCTAACGAAATGAGAGAAATAGTGTAGCAATTAATACAATAATAAGAATAATAGATTTGGTATAACAAAATTAGTATAGTCTGAAATTTTATTTTCGTCTACAGATAGTTGACAAATATATGGTTCAACCACTAAAAAAAATGACATGCATATGTAATCTAAAAATGAATATAAAATAAATGTAGTTACATTTTGTCATCGGGTCCATGGTGCAAGCCGGAGTTCAATAATGCAATGCCAATGTTGAACCTTACTTCAGACGCCATCAGCAAGAAGTGGGGTCACAAAATAATTGGTACAACGGAAAGACACGGAGCAAGGGAAACGAGTGAAACCTTTACAGTAAATGGAGGGAAAATGAAATGAACCTATGCAAATGGCGAGAAAGGCAATAACACCTGGCACGGGCCCATACCGTCCTTGCCAAAAATGCGTGGTAGGGGACCGGTTTGTTCAAAAAAAGCATAGACGTAAGCTGGGCAAGGCTATGTGATCAGGAGTGTGCAGTCCATTTACACCGTGCTTGACTTCATCCCCGAAACCTGATACACAACAGCGGAATTGTGGTTGCAGCGCTCGACTGGTTTTGCACCAGTCATTGCTATTTTGGCAGCCTCAGTGAACATGTAAGTATTTCAACTTTTTAGAATACTTGCTTATATGTTTTTAGTTTTCACCCATGTGCATATGCTTACTATAATCGGTATATATAGTTTTAGTATATGCTGCTACAATTATCAATGCTGAACACCATAAATGAGGAGAATTTACAGCCACCACAGTTGTCCGGCTAAAGCACAATAAAGACATGCATTAATCGTGTGGGTACAACTATTTAGACAAAATTCTTACTTGCGTAACTTTTTGTTTGGTGAGAAGCGGACACGGTAAAGTTGAAAAGAGTCAAAAGTTAGCGGCAACTACTTTTTAGTTTGTTGGTAGCACTGGCCCAGTCGTGGGCCACCAATAAATTGTGATTTTTTTATTGTTCCAGATAGGTAGTGAAGAACAATATTTTCAATTGTGCACAGTCAACGACAAAATTAGAAAGGTACACACACACACATATATATGTATATATGTGTATATAAAGTGCGGGTTCGAAACCAACACTTAGAGCAGCAAAACTGGTTTGAAGCCACATCACTAAGTTAGCAAGGCAACCCATAAAGCCACAATTTTTTGGTAGGGTTCTTGTTTTGGGGGTTCCTAAATAGGGGATGAAATGCTTGTGCATCTGGAGGCGTTATGTTCATTAGAGTATATTTTTCCAATTGCGGCTTGCATCTCATGGATCTTGTCCGCTCGAGCAACCGTAAAATGCAGGGACGACGAAGATGGGAGTATGGACTGGAAGGTGATGTTGTCCCTTTACTCCAGTTCATCCACAACTCCATTACCGTGCACAGAGGGGAAAAATTGCGTAGGGGACTATCGAAGGTGGCGCTGGTGTGTCAACGGATCTTGCCTACCTGTTGAGGTGTAGTCCAATGGGAGGAATATCTAACTATCGCAATTGTCTGTCCTCACAAGTCGAAGGTGGTTTAGGGTTGGCATTGCAAGTGAGTTAAGTAGATATATAGCGCCCAGTGTTTGCAGTTTATGCATATGTTTTGAAAGCTATAATGCCTTGCCACTTTGCATGTACTAACTTCGTTAACAACGGATTCTTGCAGGGATGTAGGTTGACTAGTCCAACGAATTTGATGAATGTGAAGGAAATGATCGATTCGCTGACAACGGACCAAAGACAAGTTGTACGTGGCTGTGGTTTCACTGGCATTCTTGAACTGATGCCTTTTACGCTGGATCCAGAAATATTGTCATGGATTATTAACAGTTTCAACATCGAAAGTGGTTGTGTGAGTGTCCACGGTCACTTTCTGCCAGTTAGGACATCAGATGTTGCCGGATGTTTTGGAATCCCGCAAGGCAGCAAGGACTTATCCAATGGTTTATGTAGCACCGACATTAGTGCGGCAGTTGACGATGAGCTGCACATTCCAGTTAAAGAAGGATGTATTGTGTACAGTCAAGTGCATCGAAACCTTCAGAATCTTGAATGTTGCGGCACAGAATTTAGGGTTAAATTCTTTCTACTTTTGATGTATAACCTGATGTGCCCTGGAGAAAGTGACGGTTTCTATAGGGAGATTGCGTCGTTTGTTGCGCAGGCAGGGGAATTGGCAGAGTACGACTGGAGTACATTTGTATTTGATAAGTTTATATTCGGGATAAGGACAGCACAAGCCTTAGCAGTGTGCGAGGTGTTTGGATGTGTGACGCTTCTTGTGGTGAGTTGTACGGCTTATGTCGTCGTAAGTAACTATATCTCAGCATAATAATTGGCGAAGTAATGGTTACAGCTGATCCGTGCATGTTTGTAGATAATATACTTTGAGCGGTTTGGCTTGGGAGATGATCGTTTGTAGTCCAAGGTTATTGCTGGAATCCCATGGATTAGCTACTGGCGACAGGCTGAAATTGAGTTGGGCATGGCAAGGTTGAAGTATGTCGGCGTCTTTGACGGACAGATGAATTACCCGGTAAGTAGAGGCTATGTTTGTGTGGGCAGGTGAATAGTTCGTGAAGTACTGGTTTAAAGTTACCCAACTCTTTTCTTAATTCACCGTGTTGCGAGGGATTAATTCGTTCCATGGCAGGTAAAACCGACCATGAAGACACACGTGGAACGTGAAGACTGTTCAGCTCCTGTACAACCGCCTCCGTCTGTTGACCATAGGCTTACTCTTCTTGAGAACAACAACAAGGAGTTGATAGCAGCATGGGGCGGTCGTTAGATTTGATGAGGAAATCATTGGCGAGAAGGGATGAAAGGACTAGTGTAGCAGAAGGTGACACTACAATTAGGTGTCGACGCAGAGACGATGCGCACCTCCTCCCACCAAAGGGTGCCGACAGCAGTCGAGGGTGTGCCAACCGTGCTGCCAATCTGGCGAAGTTGAAGGCCACTTTCGTTGTTCAGCTGTCGTCGTCTGGTGGTGGATACCAGCCTCAGTATGCAGATGTGCAGGACTCTGGACATACGTTGAACCCTTTACATATTCGCGAATCCAACAGTGGCCAATCAATGATATAACCTCCTCGATAAAGCTTAGTAATGTGAATGTTACCAATGGTATGAAACCTGGGTGCATGAAAGCACTGTGGCCCTCATCTGCTGCACTAAGTGATGCAATTCGCCTTGTTCCCATTGCGTCGAGCGAGAACTCTCCAATGTCGTCCACTGCCTCAAAAAAACTTCGGCCTGTTGAATGAAGAAATCTAAATCTTTGAAAAGGTCAGGAACCTGTAAGCTGAAAAGCAAGTTACAGACATCAGCGCGGCGTCGGTAAAAGGTGGCTGTTATATAGTGTCCGTGCTTGCCCATGTTACTGTGTTTGACATATACCCCAAATCCCGTATCCCCATTGGTGTACGTCATAACTATGATGTGCACGCATGAGTCTGTGTAACAAATGGCATACATTATGCTAACACCTTGATAATGTGTAGGGTAAGTTTCGTGAGTGAGTCCACCATCGCAACCAGAAGCATCATTGCTTAACAATATCTTCAAGATTGGAGTAAGCGATAGCTATTTGTATTTGTATACTTGTTTGTGGACCAAATGCTTCACAATAACCCCTGTCTTACATCATATCCCCAATGCTGTCTTTTGCCGCTCCAATCATAGGACAATAATGGAGTGGATTGTGGATACTTACCATTTCACACATTTGTCCAGGTTGTTGACTTCATCTTCCACAATCGGCATATGCAAAGGTATAATAATTTTTTCCTGTACCGTTATTTTCATACGTACACATGTTCACGCGTTGATATTGTAACATGCAGTGAAATGCTGCTCCTCATGTTGGGTCAGATTGCATGTCGAGACCATCTAATGAGTCTTTCTCCTGAAATTTGGACAAGTTCTGAGGTATCATGGTTATTAGTACCTCCTAACTTCAAATGTGGTCCAACAAATATCTGTGCCAATTACAACAAAACTGAATTATAGCACTCATGCCGTGCTGTCGGTCATCAACTGTTATACTGCTTGGCTAACTTGTCGATTTCGACTACTCAACCCATTTGCCACGGCAACCATATGGTTTCTCCCTGCAGTTGTTCAGGTACGCATAAGGCATTTTTTGGGTTGTGTTTGCATAAGTGATGTTATACGGACGCCAGTTATTGAACATATGCATGAACATGTTTTGGGTGTACTTAAGCAGGAAGTTCAAGATCCTCTTCAACTTCCTGTTTACCCAAGTATTCGTTGCCCAACACATTTATTTGCAGAGTCAATTGTGCATCTTATGTTGTGCACATGCTGTTCGACGTTCCATCAAATCAGCCTTCAAGTGTGTGTAATAAGCATGTGTCATTGTCTATTCTGCTTTGAAGTATACACGAACAGCATATCCATTAAGTTTATATAAGACATGTCCATCCACCCAAATATTGTTTCTGCCTTATCTCATTAACTGACATTTTCGTTCGCTGAATAGCACATGATATTGTCAACCAATGTGGCTGCGGAGATATTGTATACGGACTACTTAACAGAGGCATCGTTTGGCGGACCTGTGTATGCCTGTGACAAGGTATGGCTTACAAATGCCATAGACATTTGTTATCTCTATTGGATTGTTCTTGAGTTACAGCAGACTTGATACTTTCACGTACGATTGTGTGTATGGTATAATCATAACATGTTATGTTTGTTCCATTCGTGGCTTGCAGATTTGTGTCCTAATGAACCATCATTGTGAGCACTGGTTCCTCTGCATCATAGACTTGACTGAGGAGAAAGTACTTATATACGACAGTTTGCCTGATGAAGATCAAAATGCTAGCCATGAGGCAATTACAAGATTAGTGGTCAGTTTGTCAGCACTCATCCACTCACCCATCTGAAAATAGTATTGTGTGACATAAACATTTACCTCTTTACTTTTAAGCCATGTGATACGGGTCTAGTTTCGTCACACATCATAATTCCTGCCGTTGCCCTTTCTCCCACACACCCCAAGTAATATAAGTTGTTTATATGTTTACTTATAAGCTAGCAAATAACACCATAATTCGTTGTGCTTGATTTCACATCATGTAGCTGCGCAGAATTCACGAGACTCTGTTGTTCGATTTTGGACCACTGTACAAGCACAACATATGACAGTTTCCCATTGAAAGGGCATCTTAGTGTCCCCGTCAAACCAACACGTTACGACTCTAACCTTATAGTTCATATGATTTCGCAGTCCAATCTCCCTAACCTATTGCTGCATTTGTTTCAGGTTTGACTGTGGACTATACGTGATGAAGTTCATGGAGCAAATTAATGAGCTTCGTCCAAGATTGAATCTTGAGGTTTGACACAACAACAACTACACCTTATACAAATTTCATATCCGCTGTCTTTAAAAACATTAATGCACTATTTATGTCACCGCAGTTGATGTCGAGCCAGGAGCGGTTCAAGATAGCCGTTAACATGTTCCTCTCCAAATGCAATGCCGCAATGAGAGTGGTGGTGCTGCAAGGCGTGCCGAAGTTCGATCATCTTCTTCGTGTTGCACTTCCCGAGCCACTAATATGAATGCCTACATTTTGATTAATCTGACACTGTATGTAGGGGGAACAATAATTTAATGCAACTTATTTGTTAATGGCAGTGGGTGAACAATATTTTGTGAGGCAATACCTTCAAGTGGTTATTGTGCGAATGGTATCAGCGCTAAACAAATGATTTGGCAATACACGTATGTAATCGGTAGGCTTTTTATGTTGGTCATAATATTAGTGATTATAATGTTGCCAAAAGTATTATATAATTAGAAATTAAATTATAATATTATCTAATTGTAAGGTTTTTTATTTTTATTATTGTTATGTGTCAATTAATTTTAATTGTTATGCGTTGGTATGTTACATTTATGAAAGGTAAACCAGTGGATTGTACATTAAAAAGGTCAATTAAATATGCAAAAGTAAACCACTCATAAAGACCGGGTGGTTTGTTCTTCGTGTTGGAGGAGTGCCATAAAGAACTGGTATGTTATGGTAAATTGGGCACTTCATGCAGCAAAGCTGTAAATTGGTAGCATTTCTATAAAGAATAAATGGAAAACGGGTATAATACTATAATTGGCCATTTGATCTGCTTTTATCTCATACATTATTAATCGTACGGTACCCTCCATAATTATTACAAAATTTTTGGAAAAATGGGTATAACATGTTAAATCCACATATTCGCCATTTACTCTGACTTTATCTGTTGAATAAATTATTAATCCTTAGCTTCGCTATACGTATGAAATGGAGAATGGTGGGTTATGCATGCAATCTGAATTAAATAAGTAATTGACGGAGGAGTGATATAAAGAGCTAGTAATTCTTGAAAAAAAAAGGGGAAAATGACCACTGTGTGGAGCAAAGCCAAAAAAAATTGTTAATGAATGGGAACATGGGTATGACATATTAAACCCATTTATTCACTACAAATTTTACCTACATTTTATCCTGTGAATAAATTAGTATTTTTGGATTTTGTACATAATTAATTGTTTTATGGTGCAGTTAGATAAAAATTTAATTGAAATAATGTTTCTGAGAGCATTGCAAATCCACAAGTCAAAAGACTTGGTGTAAAAGGGAAAGAAACAGCTGAATATCATTCTTTAAGGTACTAAATTCACTTTGTGTAGAATTGTCGTTAATCTGTCGTATTATGAGACCTATAATGAAGGAAAGCCATAAAGAGCAGGTCATTACGGGAAAAGGTTTCATTAATAAAAATACCAGCTCTTCACGACTTTCTTACCAGTCCTCCAACGTATGAGCAGAGTGCCAATAATTATATTAGAAATAATTTCGAATTAGACATAATTAATTTCCGATAATTATGTCTGCACAAGCAATTAGGTGAAATTTTGTTATCACAAATCACGAAAGTTAAAAGGATTGGTCTGAAATGGAAAGGAACAGCGGATATGTGCAGAACTTGCAATTGAAGGTTGAAACGCTACAGTGTTGTTATGATAGACACCCCCAAAATCAATGTAATGGAAACGGAACCGGCCCGGTATACATTACGGGAAAATGAGCAGTTTAGGCATCATGCCCGTAAATGTGCAGCAAGTTATAAATAAGCGGGTAGAACATATTAAACCCACTTATTTGGCATTTGCGTTGATTTTATCTAATAAATAAATGGTGGGAGCATTGCTGCCCTACAATTACGAAAACCACAATGGTGGTTATGCATCCAATCAAGTTATGCATCCAACCAAAATAAATCCGATAAAAAAATCTGTTTCGCGCGTCCAAAATGGCTACTCTTTTGGTATAATGAAGGAAAGCCATAAAGACCTGGTGTTGTACTGGAGAAAGGGTTTATTTTTATTATATCCGATAATTAAATAGGTGATTTTTGGCTCCTAGATGGGTACACTTTTGTTATAATGGGGGAAAGTCATAAAGAGTTGGTATTTTATTTGAAAACTATTTTTTTTTTAATTTTTTCGATAAATAAATCTGTTTTTGCCTCCAAAATGAGTCCACTTTTGTTGTAATGGAGAAAAGCAATAAAGAGGCAAAATTTTATTGGAAAACTTGTTTTGTTTTTTATTTTATAATGATAAATACATCTGTTTGTGCCTCCAAAATGGGTACTATTTTGTTATAATGAAGGAAGGCCGTAAAGAGTTGGTGTTTTATTTGAATATGGGTTTGAATATTTTTTTATTCCGACAAATAAATTTGCTGTTGGCTCCAAAATGGATACACTATTGTTATAATGGAGAAAAGCCATAAATAGCTGGTGTTGTAGTGGAGAAAGGGTCTATTTTTATTGTATCCGATAATTAAATATGTTTTTGCTTCCAAAATTGGTACCATTTTGTGATAATGGAGGAAAGGCGTAAAAAGCTGGTATTTTATTTGAAAATGAGTTTGGTTTTTTTTTTTTTAAATTCGATAAAAAAATCTGTTTTGCACTTCCAACATGGCGACTCTTTTGGTACAATTGAGGAAAGCCATAAAGACCTGGTATTGTACTGGAGAAAGGGTTTATTTTTATTATATCCGATAATTAAATAGGTGATTTTTGGCTCCTAGATGGGTACACTTTTGTTATAATAGAGAAAAGTCATAAAGAGCTGATGTTTTATTCGAAAACTGGCTTTTTTAATTTTTTTCGATAAATAAATCTATTTTTGCCTCCAAAATGGGTCCACTTTTATTGTAATGGAGGAAAGCAATAAAGAAGCAAAATTTTATTGGAAAACTGGTTTTATTTTTTATTTTATAATGATAAATGCATCTGTTTGTGCCTCCAAAATTGGTACTATTTTGTTATAATGGAGGAAGGCCGTAAAGAGCTGGTGTTTTATTTGAATACGGGTTTGAATTTTTTTTATTCCGACAAATAAATCTGTTGTTGCCTCCAAAATGGGTACACTTTTGTTATAATGGAGGAAAGCCATAAATAGTTGGTGTTGTAGTGGAGCGAGGGTTTATTTTTATTATATCGGATAATTGATTATGTTTTTTCCTCCAAAATTGGTACTAATTTGTTATAATGGAAGAAAGCCGTAAAGAGCCGATTTTTCATTTTAAAAAGGGGTATATTTTTATTTTTTCCACCCATAAATTTGTTTTTGCCTCGAAAATGGGTACTCTTTTCTTATAATCCAGGAAATCCATCAAAACAAAATGTTGTATTGGAAAACGGGTTAATTTTTTTTCCATAAACCAATTAGTTTTTGCCTTCGAAATCGGTACTCTTTTGTTATAATGTAGGAAAGCCATAAATAGCTGGTGTTTTATTCGAAAACTATTTTTTTTTCTTGTTTTGCGATAACCAAATTTGTTAATGGCAAAATGGGTACTCTGTTGTTATAATGAAGAAAAGCCGTAAACAGCTGGTTTGTATCATGTGAATAGACAGCCAAAATATGTCATTTTAACCAATAAATAAAGTTTTATTAAAGGAAAATGGGTACTATTTTCTTATAATGAAGGAAAGCCATAAGGACCTGATTTGTTAAGGGAAAATGATGGTTTACAGAAAGTAACCACGATTTGTTGTATGAAATGATCCCAACAAATAATTTAAAATGAATTTGGTTTATTTTGAAAGTTGTATAACGGTCGTTCAACTTAAAATATCCCTTGCTTAAACTTCAAAATCATTTCTACACAATCACGCACTCCAAACCCCTCCGTCGCTCTCCCTTCCTTCCCCATGAAATACCAGCTCTGTATGGGTTTCCTTTATCGAATAAAACGTACCAGCTTTTTCTAAAATGAGAATGCCCATGATTTTCTAAAATGAGAGCATTAACATATTGTCAAATATCCTTTGTCTATTGAATCTGCCGTGACAAAGATTGAAGATGACAATATCTTCAATGTTTTCATAGTTTAATCCGTGATGATAAGAAGAAAATCAAACGTGTAGAGGAAAATATGTACGCCATGCAGACCAAGAAAGTGAATATTTTTATGAGGCTTGATGGGACAAAAAATGTATATGTTCGTTTGACTGTACGATATGATGCTTTCGACGTGGCAAACAACAGATGGCTTCATATGCATTTAGTCAGTATTTTTATCTAATTAAAGCATACAGTGAATAACAGAAATAATTAGATGTATTGCTGAAAAATTTCTAGATCAAACTAAATGGAAAAACAAACCAACTCCAATACCAGCGTCAGTGCTGCTTTACAACATTTATGAACCATACCATCACAGATGGAGTCTACAAATTTAGGAGAGTTTTCACTGTTTTAAACTAGTTAAACGGGGAGGAATCATAGAATACAGCCTCCAACTTCAAGATTTGTATACCATTCATAAATAAACTCTGCAATTGGCGTTTGTAAACAAAGTAGAACTAAAGGGCACAGCAGCAATTTCCCGTGAAGTTTCAGCACTTCCAATATAAATTTAATAATACTGATTCCTTTCTTCATGCAAGACAACCTTCCATGCTAAACTCATAAGCAAGAACAGCAACTTGTTTATTAGAAGTTGAAGCAGCAGTTACCTGTTCCGTCAAACCATTTGCATCATGACCGGGTATGGCGGATGTTATTGCATGGATCCCTACAATAACATCTGGGAATTTCTGTTCCACTAATCCATCAAGACAAGTGTATTTTACACTGCAAGTTGTCCAAGCTTGTCACTAGCACAGACATGCCATTTTTTTGCCTCCAAAATCTTCACTTCGCTTGCCAGCAGCTAATTTTTCCTATCCAATGACATATTAAACCAATGGATTAGCTAAAGTAATAGAGTTAAGACAGACTTCCATTTGTGAACAGATTCTTTTTCTGAACTATATTCCACCTATTTTGGGACAGACGCAAGAGAAGGCGCCAAACTACAATAATCTCAATCATTTTCTTCCTTACCCTACACTCTCAGTACTGCATCTATTCGACAGAGGCAGCAGATGGACAGATTGAGTGAGAGGCATTTACGATTGTCTTAGACAAGAAAATGTGCTAACAAACAAAAAGAATTTGCTAACACGGAAACCTTACAACATTTCAACTTATAAGGCTAGAGTAAAATCAAAATCACCCCAAATACATAAGTAATAAAAGGCACAATCTTAAAAGATACAGGAGACAATTGAAAACATACAAAATAATGGGAATAAACGCAAGAGCCACAACAATAGCAACAATGTTGGGGTGAGTACGACGAAGTATTAAAACAAGAATCCAGAAAAATGCAGATGTCACCAAGTCTTGTACACTGACTTTTGACCTTTCTCTGTCTATAACCTCAATCCAATAAATACATAACCGACAACTAACTTGCGGTCTAAGAACGAAATTTCCTTTCTCTTCTGCTGTCTTCCATTTTTTTTCCATCTCCATATGGAAAGTTCCATATGTAAACAATAGCCAACTTCAACATTTGTATACAATTCATAAATAAACTCAGTGATTGCACTTCGTAAACAAGGCAAAACAAATGGGAAGAAAGTAGTACCAAAATCTATTCTTGCGTTCCCGCATCAAGTGTCTGACTAAAGCACACCAGTTTTTCTTGTGTCAGCCTTCACAAGAAAGCTTATTTGCTTCCAAGGGTTTGGTGAATCATCCTCAGAATGATAGGTCCATAGCCTGATCTTTCTCTTGCTTTCACATTTTTCTTTTTGGCTTACTCTGTGCGAAAGACAAACGCAATTTTTAAATATACATAGTATGCTCTAGCTTTGAAAACATATTCATAAACATGTACCCAATGTATACCTCAGGAGTATATCTCTTTGGTGCTTCCCATTTTTGCTTCAATTCCTGTGGTGGGTTATGCAATCTAAGCTTGCAAACAACATCAGCGTAAAAGTTCCAATCGTCACTGCCTTCTGTTATGGGTGATTGGCCAAAAGCGTTTTGTTTGATGAATTCTTGTACATTATCAGCATCGGCCAATTTCTTCAAGTACTGTACAAAAACTCCTTCAGGATCAGTAAATATATGTTTTCAAGCTAGTTGAACAATTTCAGGTTAGTTTAATAATACAAATTACAACTCCAACAAAATTGCTTCTGACCCAAATAATTGTTGTTTAAGCTCGAAGATGTATAACTGGTGGGGAAGATGGTATTGTGAGGCTAAACAATTCAGAAATGGAAACAGTTAGAGCATCATCTAAACAGGAATACAAGAATATATCACATAACGAAATTTGAGTTGGTACACTTACGGAATTAAGGAATGATTTATACGGAGAATCGTTAACTAATATTGTGTTAGAGCTATTATATGACTTGTAATGTAGCCAAACATTTTTTAGTTCCTTGAACATAACTTTTTTCTCCGGATTTTCCCTAAGTTTGGTTTCTGTCACAATGCAACGACACTGATCCTGCAAAATACAGCAACAGCCCAATTTTCAGAAACCAGAAATGATACAAAGCCACTGACTCTGAAAAAAGTAATAAATACGAATGAAGTCTCACCCAAACAAAAATCAGTTTATGTTCAAAACTTTGTTTCATTTGTGTTGATATACTTTCCAAGACTGGTTCAATATAATGCCTACAAAAAAATTGAAATTTAGAAAATTAGTTTTTAAATAAAAAGAAGCCATAATGTTTGAATCTATTAATTCAAATATACGTTGACGTATACCTTAGTTTTGATGACCAAACTGCCACAACAAAATATGAGAAACACTCTTTCAAAAATTCAAAGCAATGTGGTCTAAAGTTAAGGTCACGATTTCTGGTCCTCGTAGATAACGAACTGGCCAAAAGCACTCCATTCAAATCCAGAATAAGAAGTTTCTTGTTTGAATCCTTATTAGAAGGACCTGGAGGTATGTTTAAACAAAGTCTTGTACTTTGCACTGAAAAGAAAAAATAATAATAATAACAGCATTAGCTGACTTCGATGTATTGGCTGTGAAATGTAATGTGGCCCGGACAATTGAAATCGAACAAGATAATCTGGAAAGTGCAACTTAAATGGATGGAAAGTGCAAAGAAAAAATTTGCAAAGCAGCACCCATTCAATGTTAAGGTTTGGAAGACTACAAAAATAATTTGTGGTCTCTTTGGTGAGCAAGAGATGCATTGGAACAGAGCTACAAAGACTTTTTTTTGGGATTTTACCTTTAAACAAGTACTTTTGGTACAAAAATTGTCATCTAAAAAAGAATTTGAAATGACATTTAGCCTTAACATTCACTAGTAAATTAGAATACTACATTAAATAATGTATCTTGTCCAGTCTGCACATGCTCCACATCTTTGCTACCAGCGTCCTGCAAATCTCCTCTACCATCAGCCTCCTTTGACTGTTTATTTTCTTTCACAAAAGTAGCATAATTGTTGGGGTTTGCCAATTTCCCCAATGCAATCTCCCAGGTAATAAAATTTCTAGCAATCACAACATCAAGTTGTACATACACATGTAAGTATTTAGATGCACTAAAGTTAACTTCCAATATAGACGGAAAGCATTCATCTGTGCACTTACTCGATTCGGTCGACTTCCCATCGCCCAACATTGCATAAACTTCAAAATGAATACGCCACAACTTGCCGCATCCGTCTGTTTAAGTTTGTGATTTACCAGAAAAAATTCCAGGGTCGAGCCTTAAAAAATTCCATCAAAATCCATTCCTACAAAAGAAAGAAAGAGCCGGCCATTGTAAATCATAAATTCTTTCATATTAACATAAGCTACAAGTTTGCAGGGTACGCACCACAGATTGCATTATACCTGGTAGAATGTGTTCACATTGTCCATAGAATCAACTATGTAGACTTCTTTTTCCTTCACATGTGCAATTATGAGAAATCAGTGTTTGGAGTAAATTATGGGAAAAAATATCTGCACATATCACACAACAAACAATATCAAATTCGTTAAAAGCTATGCAGTATTAGGCTGATCGGACATTAAAGTAATATTTTCACTCCTAATGTTGAGTGCAACAATTAAATGACAGGGGAAAACTGCATATACCCTTTCAGGATTTTTCATTGTTTCCTGATTGGTTTCATCAACAAAAGTCTTTCTGGTTGAGGGAGATATGCATGGATAATCTAACACGTATTTCAGCTGCAATGAAGTGCATGACAACGAAGAGTTAGCTATAACTTTTGCAAGCCACAATAAAATAAATAAAAAAGTATTACAACGTACCCAAAACAAAGGATTGAAGAAAAAAATTGTAGGTACTGTCTCTAGAGTAAGTGAATGTACTGTGTCACAACCTTAAAATAATGGAACAAATGAACAGTTTCAATAAAATGCCAATAAAGAAAAATGAAGAAAGAGATATTACTGGTGAAAAAATTGCAAAACTTAACTTTATCGTTGAGACATTGGTCATCACGCATCACTTGCTCCAATTCTTCTTTTTTAATTTCGAAAATATGTTGCTTGTCTAGTACACTAAGATGAAAGTATCACATATTTACTGATTTAAGCAACTAGACTTCAACATACATTGGAGAAGCTATTTGTCTAAGATGAAAGGCAACAGTTTCTTTCAAATCTGATTCTGCTACTGCAGATCCTTTTGGATGACACTGCTCAATAAAGATATTAGTAAATATAAAATTCAGTGAAGAAAACATAAGGAACATCTCTTACATGTTTTAGAAACGCCAATGTCTCAAATCTGGTCTCGTTCAGCTCCAAGGCACCAACATTTTTTAAAATTTCTTTCACCTTATTTTTAACCTACGAATAAAAGAATTAGGTTATGCACTTTGGTTACTTCACATAAATAAACAATAAGATGAAAAAAGAGTTTACGTTAACATACACTTCCCCCAACTCTGGTTTGTTGTGAAAGTATGACAACATCATCAATCTTTTCTTTTTCTCCTACAACCGGCAACTTCTGAATCGCAGCAGCCTTCCCCATCTCATCCAATTCTTTTACTGCTTCAATTTTCTCATTCTCTTCCCCACTCTCTCCAATGACACCATCTACAGTTTTAAATTTCTTCCATATCCAACCTTGATTTTCAATTTTGATTGCCATTTTCTTGAAGTATGATACTCCCATTTTATGACCATAAAATCCTTTGTCAACATGCTCACCATAAAAAGGAACCTTAAACCGCTTAAATATGCTGGTAAGACATATACCAAATGGGAGATAGGTTTTCCTATTCTTCCTGCTCCTAATCTTCTTAATCTTGTTGAAGATGGTGGCAATCATCAGTTTGGCAATATTTAGTGGTTTTTTCTTCAACAAATGTCACAAAATTATTCATTCTAGTGCACTAATGGAAGTGATACTTCCAGCTTTAGGCATAATGTTATGGTTGATTATCAGATGTAAAAGCCTTGGCAAAATTTCATATCAGGAGCATAAAACGTTGGTTTTTTTACCCATTTCACGCCTAATGTTGTCATCAATTTGTAGAATTTCTCCTAGAAACTCTGTCTCATTATACCCTGTCATAGCAAGCTTATCAACATTCTTGGCACTAATCATTTTATAATCAACAGTATAGCCATTGTCAACCAGACCAAACTCTGAACATAGAAGCTCAGTAGACACCTCAATATGTACATTCCTAACCTGTGAAGCACTACTGACTTGTCCTTATTTGCACTACAATTCGCATAGAATTCTCTAAAAAGCCCATCATAACACTTTTCAATATTGGATAGCAAATTCATCAAATTTTACGAATCAAGATATTCCCTAATATCTATACACTCATCAGCCAGTGCTTGTATATCAACCCACATGCCTGGAGAGACTGGAAAATTGAAACAATTGTCCATAATAGCGCCAACCTCTACTTCGGATGGAATGTAAAGTGTTGAGTAATATCAGTGGCACGGAACCACAACACGATTGAAAAGGGATTTGCAGTCTACTTGCCTCCAAAAATGTCAGAAACTGGTCAAATACTGTTAAGGGGGGGAAAATTTAAACTCCGTATTTGAGAGTTTAAGTTCGAACAAAAAGCAAGCTTTTATGGGAAAATGAAGCGAAACGGTCAGTGTAAACCAAACAGCAGCTTCTTAGAT
The DNA here is from genome assembly GCF_003713205.1 of Coffea eugenioides. Classification (NCBI taxonomy): domain Eukaryota; kingdom Viridiplantae; phylum Streptophyta; class Magnoliopsida; order Gentianales; family Rubiaceae; genus Coffea; species Coffea eugenioides. Next base: position 14,265,880 of record NC_040037.1, read on the forward strand.
GGAACAAATTGAACGGGCTTGGACGGGTTTCGCTGGGATTGAAACCCAATTCAGCCTTCTGCTCGCTTCTTTGTAATTTTGGAGAAATACACCATTTCGAATGGAGGGAAAAAATACGCAGTTTGGAATAAAATCTTATTGGGAAGCCATAAAGAGCAAGTTTTGTATTCTAAATTGGGTTGACTTTATTTTTGCCACATAAATAATTATGATTTTGGGTAAATTCGTACGTGTTCACAAAACAACGGCAGCGAGCAATAAAGATCTTGCTTTCTATGGGACAATAGACAGGGAAAACGGTTTTTTCCCCAATAAATAAACTAATTTAGGGGAAAATGTGTACTGTGTTCTTGTAATGGAGGAATGCCAAGAAGAGCTGGTGTTTGAAAAGCATTAAAAACTATTTTTTATTTAATCTGATAAATAAAACTATGTACGGGAAAATGGGTACGCTGCTGTTGTACTGGAGGAAAGCCATAAAGAGCTGGTCTTTAACGGCTCAGTTTGGATGGTAAAATTTGTCTAGGGAATACCCTTAAAGAATTAAACCATTTGTTCCTGCTTTCAGGGTGGAAAACAACCATACAGCATCAACAACCATAGCCAATTATCAATCCAAAACCATTTATGAAGCCACCATCACCAAAAACAAAAATGTCCTGGGAATTATAAATTGTACAACCTAAACTTTATGTACCCCCACAAACCAACCCCAACTCTTGAAAGCATTCCACAAAGCCGTGTTAATTGAATTCCAGATTCATTTGAGCTATAGTACATCAGACATAAAACTAACAATTTTTCCAACCAATATACAGATGATAAGTACATACAATTGAAATTCTTGATACAGTGATCAATAAACGTGCTGTAATTTTCTTAAGTACATAAGACAGCTACCACAATATTATCATCTACAGATATTAAGACTACAACCGCGCACCAAACAACCCAAGCGTAAACGATATGCAAGACCTAGATGATTAACTAAATAAGGTCATTTCACCCAAACAAAAAAAAAATCCGTAATATGAAACCACCTACCTAATACTTGTCACCACTGTAGGTTAGAACCTCGAGTGGCACCTAAGAAGCAAGTATGAACTATCATTCTCACCACTTGCATTAAATTTATCTTGACACATAGTACAACTCTGGCACCATCTTTGCAATTGGAGGAAACTAGAGAAGGGCAAAAGGTACACATTCTTTAAAAGTAAAGGATAGTCAAAAAATTCTAGCCTACATCTTTGCGGCCAAGTTCTATAAATAGCCACACTTTCTCGTAAATTGTAAACATTCATATACTCAGGCCATTTTAATATTTGCCATTGTAATAATTGTGAGCATAACAACCAAAATATCAATGTTTTCTTCCATTTCTTTTGGGAGGGTTTACGGTACTTATTTTTGATGTTATCTTCATTTATGAATTGAAAGAAGTTAAATCCATCATGTACTAGGCCTGTATTTACTTTACCCTGTACCACTCAGTTTTAAAAACAACAAAATGCTACTTTTATTTCTGTGTACGATACCCATGATTTTAATCCACTTACATCTTTCCCCCTCAATTACAGATTTAAACTATTGCAAATAATGTAAGGGTTCACACCTCTTGTTTTCTATTGTAACAGTCAATTTAATCTCATCCATACAGTGGCCTTAAGGGTCTGTAAAACTCCCGAAACGATATCAAATCTACAACCACTAGACACACTCATTTCTGAGTGTGTAAACCCAAATCACCCACACAAGATAAATCCCCAAAAAGAACTCAGAATCAGACAAAAGTAATCAAAAAGGAAATTTCAAAAAATTATAGAAACATCTGTCTATACAATAATGAATAATACCTTAAGATACTTAAGCTTCAGGTTTCGATAGACGAATCCGAACGTGAAGGCTGAAGCACGAGCCACTTGCCACTACCTAAACGCAAACACAACCAATCCAAATTAAATCACACCTCAATCAAATTGTGGCCAAATAAAAGCTGGTGGCAGAACTTACGAGAAGAGGGGAAAATCCGGCGGGAGGATGTTTACCAAGGCGAGACTGGTGGTGTCGAAGTAGTATGCCTTTGTTTGTGGAGGGGAAAAAAAAGCAGTTAGTTGGGAAGCCATAAAGAGCAGGCTTTGTATTGCAAAACAGGTTTAGCTTATTTTATCCTATAAATATACTAGTTTTTTGGGAAATGGGTACTTTGTTAAAATGATGGAGTAAAGGCATAAAGAGCAGGCTTTTAATGCCGCAATAGACAGGGAAAACGATTCTATTTTTATTTGACCCGAACAAAAAATTTATTTATGGGACAATGCGTACTCTGTACTTATAATGGAGGAAAGCCAGAAAGACCTGGTGTCTTATTGGAAAATGGGTTTAATTTAAATTTATCCCATAAATTGATTTTTATTTAAGGAAAATGGGTACTCTACTCTTGTAATGGAGGAAAGGCGTAAAGAGCTGGTCTTTTAATTGGAAAACGGGTTTAATTGAAATTAATCCGAAAAAATAAATTTTTCTTTATCCAAAATGGGTACTATGTTCTTGTAATGGAGAAAAGGCATAAAGACCTGGTCTTTTACTACAAAACGGGTTTAATTTTAGTTTATCCCACAAATTAATTTTGGCTCCAAAGGAAAATGGGATATAAGTTCTTCTAATAGAGGAAACGCATAAAAAGTTGGTTTTTTATTAGAAAATGGGTTTAAAAAAATTATCTGAAAAATAAATTTTTATTTGTCAAAAATGGGTACTCTATTCTGGTAATGGAGGAAAGGCATAAAGAGTAGCTCTTTTATTAGAAAATAGGTTTTAATTTAATTTATCCCACAAATTAATTATGGCACGAAAGGAAAATAGGTACTCTGTTCTTATAATGGCAGCAAGTCATATAGAGCTTGTGTTTTTATCAAAAACGGGCTTATTTCTTTTTTTCGAAAAATAAATTTGTTTAAAGGAAAATGGGTACTCTGTTGTTATGAAGGAGGAAAGCCATACATAACTGGTGTTTTACAGGGAAACGGGATTACTTTGGTGTGATCCGATAAATAAATGTTTGTTTCCGAAAATGGGTACTCTGTTCTTGTAATAGACAAAAGCCATATAGAGTTGGTGTTTTATCAAAACACTCTGCTACTATATTATTTATAAAATTACCAATCAATTTATTTCTGTATGAAAAAATGGGAACTCTGTTCTTATAACGGAAGAAAATCATAAAGAGCTGGTTTTATGGTAGTATTTTGAAAATTTTTAAGAATTTAAGATTTATTTCAGATATTTTTTAAAAATTTGAACCACCGCCATCACCCGCTGCTACCCCCCTTCTCCTCTCTCTCCCACTCGTTCTCTCTGCAATGCTCTCTCTCTCTTTCTTTGCCATTCTTTCTTCCTCTTTCACGCTCCTCTCTTCTCCATGTCCATCATCCCTTTTATTTACTCCATCTCCACATTTCTTTTGCCTGCCACTACCCACCACCCACTGCTACTGCTACTGCTACTCCCACCTCAATTGGTGCCCTCTCTCTCTCTCTTCCCATTCTTTCTTTATCTTTTCCTCTCCTCTTTTTCCTCTCATTTCTTCCCCCTCCAACAACCACCCCAGCCACCATCCACTGCCACCGCCATCCCCTCTCGTTCTTTATCCCTCTCCTTTCTTCGATTTTATCCCTCTCTGATCTTCTCTATCTCCTTCTTCCTCTTTCTTCTCCGTCCTACCACCACTCTCCTCCCATCTATCTATCTCTCTCTCTGTCTCTCTTTCTCCATCTAATTTCTTCCTCTTTCTCTCTCCTCTCTTCTCCCTCTCCTTCCTCCCCTTTCTTCTCTTTCTCACCACCACCCTCGCCACCATCCACCGCCACTGCCATAGCCTCATCCCTTCTCTTTTTTCTATCTCTCTCTCTCACTCTTTCTTCGTGTCCTTCATTCCTCTCTCCCTCTTGTATCCATCCTCCCGTTGACGAGGAAAATATAACATCATAGTTTAACGCTTGGATTTGGGCAACATCTCTACACTTGTATAAAGTTGAGTACCAAACCCCTAGTACTCAACCCCCATTTATTGTCAATCGCAGTTACATTTCACATGGCGACATTTGCAGCTGCAAGTGAAGACTCCACCGCGACATCGGAGCTGGGATGTCAGTACGGATTGGTTGCTCATATACAAACTTCTTTCACGCACGGCAACCCAGGCCGTAGATTTGCAGCATGCAGCACTTACCCGGTTTGTTCCCTATTTTCACATAAATTTTATAAATACCTCATTTATGTTGCACATTATATTGGAGGGGCAACAAACCCCCTTTGAATTCAGCCACATAGATGCTCTTTTTTCAGGTGGGTCGATGTTGATACCTGCTGCAACAGGGGAAGATCAGTCGCTAAGTTAGCAGCTGAGAAGATATGTACACTAAAGGAAGCCAATTCGGCTCTGCAGGCGACGAACGTGCATGTCATAAACTCGAATCACTGTTTGACGTGTAGGGTGGCAGAATTGGAGAAGGAAAATGAAGGTTTGCGAATGGTAAGCTGCAGTTGTTGTGCAGGAAGCTACGGTGGTACAACAAGTGCTTCTTGGTAGTAACTGTGGTGTATGTGAGTGTCATAGCATTGGCCAACTATTGCAATTCACACGATTTGGCAAAGATTGGGAACTTGCGTTATCTAATGCCATGACATACACATTCCCCACAAACGACCGTTTTGTTACCGAAAGGTCTGGACAATTCACTACCGGGTTTTCATATTCGGTGCTTGTCCCCTGCATTGTGAATATTCCACTCCTCAAATCCGTCGAAGCAACCTAAACATGTGTGTTGCCTCATTAAGGTGGAGTGGCATCTTTACAGTTATAGTCCAATTGCCAAGCTACATTTGAGGGCCAGGACTGTTATTTTTGTGTACTCGGGTTTATTTGAAATATGAATTCAGTAAGTTAGTTAGTGTGGTGTACAATTTTTTGCCATGCACAAATGCATATTAAACCCGATCTCGTGGGTTCAGTCCGTATCTGCACAGCTCATTAAACATATTGCCGACAAATTTTGGGAGATTGGGAAGACCAGGTGCAGCACTCTTTAATGCAACCGATTTTAGCCGTGCCTCTGTTTACGTCACTGTAGTTAACACATGAGAATGCGGTTCTACCGTCTCTCCCTCAAAATTCGTAAATCTCTATTGTCAGTTAAAATTCGGCAGCACAGGCCCCTTTTAAACAAACAAGTACTCACTTATTTCATTTATATGCAACCAATCAAGGTGTGAATGCAGATGACAGTTGCATAGTGACTGAGTTGTTAAAACAAATCAAACTGGAAAATCTTGAGGTCGCACATGAATGGTACACTTGAACATATATCCCGTTAAACATTAATTTGATGAAGCCGAACTACAAACCACATGAATTCTTAGCAATGAATTGCAAATGTAGGAAGCATATAGTTCCACTTCGAATATTACAGATAACCCACCAGAAACAGTAGTACACAAGTACAATTATTTCTCGCACATCAGTGCACAGTACAACAGACCTATTTTTGCACCGCGAAGAAGTAGTTTAAGGTGCACATTCAAATACAAAAGCAACAGCCAATTCAGTGTACCCACAACAATATGCTTCACCAATCAACGATGTCGGACGATGCTGGTACATGGCCACAAAATAGGTGAATAAACCCGTATCAAACACAATTACAGATTGTTTACACATTTGTCCGCTGCATGCGCAAACATTCGAAAAACATAATAATATGGACGAATACCTGATACGAGCAAGGGTGTGGTGAATGCAGGATGTACCTGAAAAATCCATCCACATTGTCCGGTCCACCCTAATCCAATTCAAATAATGGTGGTCAATTAAAAAATGGCTTGACATGCGACACGAACGAATCATTATGCAGTAAACTAACACGCCAATGCATGCTACTATAGTAATTACCCATTCCTTTGACTTCCATTGCCGTACGCCATCTGCTGCTGCCACATCCATGTCCTGCAACCAGTTAGACATCCCATATAACTACACCACTCACATAGGGGTATACGGGATTTTATGCTAATATTTAAACGACACAATGTCTTATCATTCAAATACCTTACCGGTGTCATTTCGTGCCACAAAACTATACAATTTATGCGTAACACCATTTTTCATGATATTATGTACATTTCAGCAGTTAATTTCAAACATTATCAGAATAAGCCAACACCTTGTCAACTACATTAGCATTCGACGATGAACTACTTCTTACTTTCATCTATATTATTATTACTCGCCCTAACCTACGTATTAGTTAAGGGGCGTGAACATGGGTTTTCTGTACGAAGCACTTAGCAGGAAAGGTAGCGAGGGATGTATTAAGACCATAGTCGATATTTTGCAGAAAAAAACCATTCCAACCTGAATCCGTACAAGGGGCTCCATTGGTCGCTAGTGCTCCAGTTCTTTAGGCACAATGATTCAGCCAGCGGCTATCGTCCCCATATTGCTTAGTTATGATTTAGCAGTGCAACTATTGCCTACATGACGAACATCGTTGTCTGTGCCTTGCACTTTGATGACGTGTTTGACCCATTTTCTTTTCCCCTGCATTAGTAACAAAACAAATCGGACTAAACTCGACACTTACTCTTTTCTGTTCCATAGCAAGTAACATATGTTATGTATGCTTATTTGTGTATACACAGTTGGAGTGTGTGCGGAAGTGCATTATGCATGACATGTTCTAGTAATAAGCCTGAGATATTGTTGCCTACCTCAATTTCCCTCGACGCAGGACTCGTGATGCAATCAATTCGGGGTCCTTAACCCAATCCCTTTGACCCACTATTTCATTGGTCCCCTGGACAGCTGCACAGCCCTTCCCTCTGTGCCTCTTGAATTCCAGCTATTTAGCTCGAAGTGACTTGTTCTGGAACAGTTCCAATGCATTCCTGAATCCGTCCGATGTCTTGCACGCGTGTCTATATACATCATTTACGGTCGAAACCAGTGCAGAATATCTAGACATCTCTGTGAGGTACGTGCTGCTTGTTTGGGCCACCTCGTCACTTATGACCCCTTCTTTTGCTTGCCGAGTCTACCTCTTCATAATGCAGTTTGTAGGGATTCTTTTCAGTTCCTCGAATAGCATTGCACGAAATATGTGACAGCAAGGCAGCCCATGTGTTTCAATTTTCAAGCACGAGCACTTCATATGTCCCGTGGACCTGTTATAGATCATAGTATAATACGAGTAATTGTGCGGATGCTTCATGAAGTGGACAGCGGTGATTCCATCATCGGTGCCATTAATCCTACAAAATAGCCCCTGCTTCTTCATTTTCTCCCCTACCACAACGAATGTGGACCTCGTAAACACTTCACCAGCATGTTTTTCCAGCGCATGTAAATGTGTCGCTGGCACAAGGGTACTGTGCTTTGTCACAGCCCTTTGACCCTCATGTCACAGACGGGCCACGACCAAGTCATATGTTGGAAGGCACTCAAACAGCTTCAATTTCAGAGTGAGATGTAATTTTAAGATTTGATGCATTTTCTCACACCGTTGGGTACTCCGCACTCCCCCAAAAAAGTTGCCTCTGAGGAAAGCCATAACCCACAACTCCCTCTTCCGGTACGTCTTGTTAACCCATTCGTTATTTTTAAACCCAAAACGTCTCACAACCTCTGCCCACCTCGTTTCAAAATTTGATGCTGTACAATTCATAAACATGCAGGTCTTGAATGCGTGTAGGAACTCTTTCTCCCTTACATTTGTGGCTACATTCATTTCCAAATGGAAGCTGCAAAGTCTATGCTGAGCTTTAGGCATTAAATTTTTAATACACTTTTTCATTGACTTGTCCCCATCAGTCACAACTGCTATCGGTTTCCTCCCATGCATTGCTTCTAAGAATGTACTTATAACCCAATCGTATCCCTCATCTCTTTCACGAACAATCAAAGTACACGCAAAGATACATGTGGAGTGTGATTGTTAACCCCACACAACACAACCAATGAAAATTTGTACTGGTTCGTATTAGACGTGCTGTCGAGCACTAGCACATCACCAAAACATCTATAGTCATCTCTACACACTGAATCAGCCCAAAGCAGGCGATTAGATGGCCATGGGCATCTACAGAATATTTGAAAAATAAATTCGGATCACCTCGTTGCTTGCCTGACAAGAATGCAATTGTCGAATCGCTGTCCCCATGACCAACTGCTACCTGCCTCTGCCGATTTAGTGCATTGTACATATCAGTTTCATGGAATCCCAAGTTGTGGTATCCTCCAGCCTGAATAGCTAGTAGTCTCATAATGTGACTTGTTTTTATACTGACTTGTTGCATAACTACTGCCTATTGTAGGTCCGACTTCCCAACCTTTTTATGAGACCTCATGAAACTCACACTTTCAGGGCTGCACAAACGATGGCAATGTGCACTAACAAATTCTACAACAACGTACTTCTCTTTCGTCTCATCTAATCCAATCTTCAAACGTGCTTAACAGTTCACTCTTGTTAATGTCTTTGGTTCCCTTATTCAATTGCCTCTATTCAGGTGCTTTTCAAGCCTTTCGCCTTTCGTATTACAAAGCCATGACCTGACTCAGACAATTCATTTTTTATCTTTTCTCTTGCACCTTTTTCGTACCCCAAAATTGGTTGCTCTTGCGTACATTGTATAGAATGATTCTACCTCTTCAATACTTTCAAACTCCATGCTACCTACATCTATATCATCAATATCTTCAAATGCAGCGTTTACATTTCCCCCTCTTCACCAACATGCTCCCCTACAGCCCTCTGCGCTGTTATCCTTTCTGTTCTGCAATACGTTGATGAATTCACAATTTTTAATCTGTTACTACTGTCTTCAATTTCGGCATGTGCGGCAACATACCGTCTGCTCGATGGTTCTCCTTCCACCATTTTCATTCGCAGCCCAGACATTATCTACCATTCAAACATACTGTATACCATGTCGTAATTGTCTCTAAAATTTATCCGAAACATTCCGTGATACTTTCCCTTACAACATTAAAAAACCAATCACCCCCAGCCACGTAACACGAACTCTCAAAGAGCTTGCCCAACTGCCTGTGCTCATAGCGAACATGGTCTTAACAAGTTATAATGCCACGCTTATGCAGCTGCCCTTAGCTAACACAGTTTCAGATTTGAACCATGGGAACTACAAGTACTATTCAATGTTTGGGGCTGCAAAAACATATCAACCCTCGCTACTAGTATATCCTTCTGGGTGACAGGTGCCGAACCTGTGCAATAATAATTACCTACTCAAGAAAAATACAAATTTTGTATATAGCGGTGAGCAGGGTCGAATCCACAAGGACTGAGGACAAACTTGTTTCCTTTCGAGTCAAGATAAATGGGGGGATTTAGGATTAAATACTAACGAACTAAATAAATCAAATGCAAAAAATAATTAATTGACAGAAATAAATGGGAAAACTCTAGCCAAGGATACACTTCAGAAATGGTTTATGCACTGATCATCGATGCATAGGTAATTCCACATTTATTAATAGATTGGTTATAGTTGTCATACACGTGATAAACAACCAACCTTTCCTTATTTTCTCGATAGTTAAGGTACGACCGTTAACTATTTCTCTAACCCAAAAACAACCCTAGCTACGACCGTAGGATTTAATTTTTAGATTGTATTAAGAATTAGAAAGGCCCAATCCTAACTAACAAACACGCTACGAGGGTTTGTTTAAATTAGATCGTATGTTTCCCTGACATAAACCCAATTACGCCAGTTGCTACTGGGATAGAGATAACGAACAATTACGAATTCAATTACCCCTATTTAGCAAAATAGCCTATATGAATAATTAATTATTGCGCACTAATCAATCATACACAAGAGGTATAACAATTAAAAGCAGGAATCATATAAATACCAATAAATGAGGAAGCGATTAAAATAAATTCGATCTCACAGTAATTGCAGAACCAAATCTTCAGTTGTCCCTTGACTAGAATTAAGAAGCTAGTTCTCCATTAATGGAGAACAACCCACGCGAAAAAGCTATTCAAAGCTTACAATTGTTGTCTCCCAAATTCCGTTCAAGGAAGAAAAGTAAAAGACGAAAAAATCAAAATCAAAACAATTGTCCTCCCCAAAGTCGGCTAACGGAGACCAAAGTAAAGACCAAGTCCAATGCCCTTATGTCTCTAGCCACGAAGATGCCCAATTGATTGCAGACTCCTTCAAGTATTAATCACACGAGCCGGCCATCCTATCATTTTCCTAATTTTTAGCTTTTTGAAACCAAATAGATTTCCTCCTAATCTTCCACCAATAATCCACGTAGACTCCATTTCAAATTGGAAAACTCTTGAAAAATCACATCTTCTATCTCTTTTTGCTCCACCTTCCTACAATTAGTACCAAATACCAAATATAAGTAGAATCTATCAATTAATACAATATTTGGTATAATAAAAGAGGAAAATAATCATAGAATTAATGACAAAAATGCAACCTATCAATTTCCCTCACACCTAAACCATGCTTGTCCTCAAGCATGAGAACAACAAATCAAACAATCAAATTCAAACAATGGCTATTGCTCAAATCTTCTATTGCCGAGATACAATTAAAACACATGTCAAGTATTAGTGGCAATTTTTAAAAAAATATCTCTCCAGTTAGCTTTCAAGATTAAGGATTCTTTCAATTTATGACTAACTAATCTAAGAATATAAAATATTCAACCAACATTCATAAGTAAATGGTTCGACTATTAAGCAAAATTTCAACATTAAAATTCATGGATCAGCGGGCTAACAATTCATTCACATTTTTCACTATTAGCACTTTTTTTTTCTAAATTATCCCCACTTGATTGATTTTTTTTTTCAGGGGGAATGCTTAGTTTTTAACCATTTAAGCATTTGGACGCGAACTCCGACATTGGCTAACTGAAGGAGTCCGGTTACTCAACTTTTATCGCTAAAGGACCACATACTCATAGCTATCGTTGCTTTTTTATGCGAAAATCGACACTTATGGTGAAAACCTCCGATTACTAGGCAACGATACTAGCGGAGTATAGCCGAATACTATTCATAAATAAGCATCAAATTAAAATTAATAATGACACAAACCCGCTTCATTTCTTAAATATGGAGAACTAAGATTAATAGTTGAACCAATTTACAAAAAAAAAATGTTAGACAAATATTTACAATACTTAGAAAAGTTAACCAAAAAGTGCAAAAGTCACAAAATCTCAAATATTCACCAAAGAGATACCCTTAAACTTAACCATGTTATACTTAACACCTTAGAGTATAAAATCCTGGTAGTAGAAAAATTTGAGACATCTAACCATCTTTTATCAGGTATAATCACAAATATGCACAAAGATAGGCAGAAATTGGATAAAATTCAACGAAGTCAAACAAAAAAAATTCCAACAAAAATGCCTACATTTGCACTTTTTCAATAAAATATCAATATACTACTCCCCCCACACCTAAATCTTACATTGTCCCCAATGTAAGCAATAAAGATAAAAGGGGACAACGAAACTTCCCTAATCATCAAATGGGGGTTGTGGCACAGCTGTAGGTGAGAGGCACAAGACATGTAGAGCTTGATAACAAAACTGGTGAAGATGAAAACTATGATCGGTAGCTAAAGATGTCCGGTGGCTCACGATGGATGAGAAAGAATTACGCGCGATAAGTAGCGATAATCAGGAATCGACGACCCACGATAAGCAACGTAACGGTGGCGGTGGAATTTGAGGTCCTTTGGTTGCGGTCTTGCGGCTGGAAAAGAAAAGAAAGGAATAAAAAGGAAAGGGAGAGAAGAAGAAAAGAAAGAAAGAAAGAAAAAGAAAAGAAAGGAAATTTTTTTTTTGAAACCATTGCGTTAAACGTGGGCACGCCTAACTGCCCTTGAATCTTCTGACCAACCCATGAAAATTAAGATCCTTAAGCGTGACCACTTGGCATGGGCACGCCTAACTACTAGAGAGTTTTCTGACCAATTTTTAGAAATTGAGTTCCTTAAGCGTGACCACCAGGCGTGGGCACGCCTAACTACTATATAGTCTTCTGACCGCAAACGAAAATTGCTTTTCTTAAGCGTGACCATCTGGCGTGGGCACACCTAACTGCTGGTTAGTCTTCCTTCCTTAGGCGTGACCACCTAGCATGGGCACGTCTAACTGCCAGCTTCCTGCCACAAAAGCAACAAATCACTAAATGCAACTAACACTTAACAAAAATTCCAAAAAGCATAAGAAAACTAAATAAAGAGTCTTGGGTTGCCTCCCAAGCAACGCCTTTCTTTAATGTATTTGGCTAGACATTGTCCTGTTTATTCATGGAGGATAAAATCGTGTAGCTCGCTTCAGTGCTTCATCTTCTATGTAATCCTGATAGCCCTCGTAAATAGAGTAATTCTTGAGCACACGAGCTACGGTCTTCCATGGACTAGTAGATGGCGCCAAACAACCAAGTAATGACCTTAAGTCTTCACTCACTCCTCCATCACAAGCACTTATTGGTTCGAGATATTTTGCCATCGTGACTCTTAACTTATTCCTGTCATGAAACTCAAAATTTTCTGGTATAATAAAATCAATCTCACTAACAGGAATTAAAGAATAAGAGTCAGGAGAATATTGATTAAGGAATGGAGGAGATGTCACCGCATTTGGAGATTGTTCACTGGATTCATTCACTTGAACCATTTGATGTTGGGGTCTCATGTCTTGCACTTCAACTTTCTTTTCAACTGCATCTTTAGATCCCTTTTCTTGAGATTCTCGCAGCACCATGTCATTCGTCAGGATAATTGCACTCTCATCTTCCTCATGGTCGATAATAGTTTGTGAGGGCAATTCTTCACTCATTCGAGAAGTCAATTGCGTTATCCTAGATGTCAATTGATCCATTTGATCTGTCAGGTTACGCATGCTTGCTTGTGTCTCCTGATGAAAATCTATTGTCTCTTGTTGAAATCGATGTACCTCTTGTTGAAGTTGATGTGTCTCCTGTTGAATTTGATGTGTCTCCTGTTGAATTTGATATGTGTTAGTAGCTATTAAGTCAACTATTTCTTCAAGAGACATACCTGACATGGATGACGGTTCTTGAGACTCTAGCTGTTGAAAATCTATTGGCCTTTGTTCATAATTAAAATTGGAATCATCTCTCCATCCTTGCTCATACCCGTTTGAATAAGGGTCATACCACGTTTGATATTGAGATGGAAAATCTCCAAAAGTATCGATTGGAGCACTTAGACCATCTTGAAATGTATGGTATATGTCGATTGAATGATCTGAGGCAAAATAAGTTTCACAATTTGCAGCAGCCCATTGATCATTAGAAAAAACACAAGCCTCATAATCCTTTCTAGAAATAAAATTCAGTCTATCTCCAAAATACGGAATGTTAGCAGCCATAAACTATATATAAAAAAATAAGAGAAAAATTAAAAAAATGAAAACAAGATGAATTCAAAAAGAAACAAATTAATCAGGCACCAGTCCCCGACAATGGCGCCAAAAATTGACAGGTGCCGAACCTGTGCAATAATAATTACCTACTTAAAAAAAATACAAGTTTTGTATATAGCGGTGAGTAGGGTCGAATCCACAGGGATTGGGGACAAACTTGTTTCCTTTCGAGTCAAGATAAATGGGGGGATTTAGGATTAAATACTAACGAACTAAATAAATCAAATGCAAAAAATAATTAATTGACAGAAATAAATGGGGAAACTCTAGCCAAGGATACACTTCAGAAATGGTTCATGCACTGATCATCGATGCATAGGTAATTCCACATTTATTAATAGATTGGTTATAGTTGTCATACACGCGATAAAAAACCAACCTTTCCTTACTTTCTCGATAGTTAAGGTATGACCGTTAACTATTTCTCTAACTCAAAAACAACCCTAGGTACGATCGTAGGATTTAATTTTTAGATTGCATTAAAAATTAGAAAGGCCCAATCCTAGCTAACAAACACGCTACGAGGGTTTGTTTAAGTTAGATCGTATGTTTCCCCGATATAAACCCAATTACGCCAGTTGCTACTGGGATAGAGATAACGAACAATTTCGGATTCAATTACCCCTATTTAGCAAAATAGCCTATATGAATAATTAATTATTGCGCACTAATCAATCATACACAAGAAGTATAACAATTAAAAGCAGGAATCATATAAATACCAATAAATGAGGAAGCGATTAAAATAAATTCGATCTCACAGTAATTGCAGAACCAAATCTTCAGTTGTCCTTTGACTAGAATTAAGAAGCTAGTTCTCCACTAATGGAGAACAACCCACGCGAAAAAACTATTCGAAGCTTACAATTGTTGTCTCCCAAATTCCGTTCAAGGAAGAAAAGTAAAAGACGAAAAAATCAAAATCAAAACAATTGTCCTCCCCAAAGTCGGCTAACGGAGACCAAAGTAAAGACCAAGTCCAATGCCCTTATGTCTCTAGCCACGAAGATGCCCAATTGATTGCAGACTCCTTCAAGTATTAATCACACGAGCCGGCCATCCTATCATTTTCCTAATTTTTAGCTTTTTGAAACCAAATAGATTTCCTCCTAATCTTCCACCAATAATCCACGTAGACTCCATTTCGAATTGGAAAACTCTTGAAAAATCACATCTTCTATCTCTTTTTGCTCCACCTTCCTACAATTAGTACCAAATACCAAATATAAGTAGAATCTATCAATTAATACAATATTTGGTATAATAAAAGAGGAAAATAATCATAGAATTAATGACAAAAATGCAACCTATCACTGGGTGAAGCCAGCAAGGTCAAACACAGAACCGACGATGTCACGCAGCTAAATCTTTCTGTGAATAGGCACACATTATTATGTCTTAGCCTGCAATGTATATTAAGAAATATAATGCTATTTGCATAAAGTATAGAAACTGATACTTGTCCCAAAGCACGTGTTGTGTCAATTATCACAAGAATTTAATAGACAAATCATTTGGCGGTTCAATATGTTTATTCTACCTCGCTAAGCATGTTAGAAACCAATAAATAGAGCCATCATGTGAGGGGGTGCAGCCATGTTTTATTGCTAATTGTGGCATGCGGGCATAATGAACTTCGTTCCTTTCTAAATTATCTCCACCAAACTTTGGAATTGAACATCACGAATGAAAGATGCAAAATGAGCTTACAAACCTAAAATAAGCAATACAGGTAATCATTCAATGCCATCATAGGTTACCAACATTATCTGATCCACGCAATGTTATTGAAGATAAATGTCATTACATGATAAACCCCTCAAAATGGCCCAAAAAATTCCCTTTTTGACAATCAATGTAGGTTAAAGAAAACAGAGGTTCATACTTAAACTATTGGTCTTCCATTTCCATGATGAGAAAATAAAGACTTATGAATATGGTTTCTTAATTGACACTCTCCAATGCTGCCTTCCCTCCATAGAACCCGCGACGAAGAGGGGATTGAACCATACGATTGAGTGATGGCAAATGAGCTTATAAATCTAAAATAAGGAATAAAGTTAATAATTCAATGCCATAATAGGTACGAACAATTTTCTGATGTCCACAATGTTATTGCAGCTAAATGTGATTACATTATAATCCCGTCACAGTGGGGTAAATAATCCCTCTTTGACAATCAATGTAGGTTACACAAAAGATGGGTTCATCCTTACAGTCTTCTACTTGCATTTTTCGTGATGAGATCTGACACAGAACATATCCGGACATAAACGGAATCCCAACATAAAGACATACAAATCCGCAGCAATTTATACTCTCAACTGCTGTTTTCCCTCTAAACAACCTGCGATGGACAGGGGAATATGACACACTTCCAAAAACACGTTCTCTGCACAATACTTACATTCACATTTTTGCAAAATTAATTCCAAAGCAAATCTGCAGCACAAACGCCAAACAACCAACTAAGCTTTGTTGCACAGTTGAAGAAGACAATTGATTATGAACACTGGTGTGTCACTGTACCTCGGCTGACTTTGTTGGAGATTCACAACAAAAGACGATGAAGCAATACACAATTTTTTTGTTTCGGTTCAGTCCTGTTTTGGGTTAGACTGACACTAAACAAGTTAAAGAGGCCTCAGCCCAATACCTTTATTTCAGCATTTGTTTTCCAAATCAGTTGTGCCGCTTCTTTTTTTGCCTCTCCTTTCTTCGAAATTTTTTATTCACTATATCACTCCTGCGGTATCATTGTTAACAAATTCTTTCTTCTTTTATTTTATTTGAAGTATACATTTACCAGTTTTACTGTTATTCACTACAAAACTTTTATCATAAGTCTCACAATTTTCCAACCTATTCACAAGTCATATACAGGTTTTATTAAACTTTTAATTGTTATTATAAATGTAAACAACTTAGGAACAATTTTATTCTACCCAAACACGGTATAATTGCACAAGATGTAATAGTATGGGTTCACAATTAAATCAAATATTTATTTTCATAAATATTTAACTCATGCCCCATAAATAAATAAAGTTAGTTTTTAAAATTTATTTTGTAATATTTAAAAAACAAGGTGCATAACTTTCATTAAATTTTTTAGCCTTTGAATTTCTTTTTCCTAAAAATTATATTCTTAATTTTAAGTTTCAATAATATATCTTTTTCTATGTATAAAAAAAAATATTGTTATTTTTTCATAAATAATTAGGCACAAAGTTAAACAAATATTTCATACGTCAAATGCTTAGCTATCATAATACTCCATACATAATTAATCAATTCCATTAACAAATATGCCAGGATTTTATGGGCATTTTATTTTGAATCATTTAATTTATGTTAAATACATAAATATTTGTAAATATAATTCAAAAGCCGTTACACAAATATTTTTACCAAAGGAAAATTAGCATGTTTTGTATTTAATATAAATGAAGTATTTGAAAGTAAAAATAAAAATTGTCCATAACATAGGAGTTCTTTATGAGTTTCTTCCATTATATGAATAAAGTACTACATATTTATGAGCATTTTACAAGTGTATCATTTCATTTATATTAAATACATCAATGTCTATAAGTCAATTTCAAAAACTGTTACAGTAATATTATTACGAAAGGGATACTAGTAGGTTTTGTATTTAACATAAATTATATACGTTAAAGTAAAAGAAATTACCCATTTTTAACTAGTTCTTTACGGGTTTCTTTTATTATATTAATTAAGTACTAGCTATTTATAGGCATTTTACTATGAATCATATAATTTATGTTCAATACATCAATGTTTGGAAGAAAAATTTTAAAAAACGATATACTAATATTTTTATGAAAGGAACACTAGTAGGTTTTGTATTTAACATAAATTAAATACGTCAAAGTATAAAAAAAATAAATTCCCCATAACATATCAGCTCTTTATGGGTTTGCTCTATTACACGAACAAAATAATAGCTATTTATCAGCATTTTACACAAAAATGCTGCTTGCAGTCTAGAAAAATTGTGAGTCAGGCTCTTCAATTTCAAAGTGGGGGCCACCCATTTCTGGATCATCACCATGATGCGTGTAATGGGTATTACACGGCCGCAATGGGTGGCCGTGTAATACCCCCGGTGTATTACACGATATTACACTTGCGTTGGAGTTGATCTTACAGGTTCGCCTTTTCATTGCATGTTAACACTCACAATAAATTTTCATGCCCTTGAAATTTTGACCGATCTCAAAAACTATTTTTAGCAACCACATTTAATTATGAATGGTTGTCAATTGGTTTCGGTAAACTCATACTATTTTGGAGAGTATGTCTACTTCAACTAACATTAGGTTTTTATTCATTGATACTAAATCTTAGTAGCAACATGGTAAATTTTATTGACGATTAACACTTACTGATTTTTGCAATACATGTACAGTTTTACGTTAAAAACTGTTCTCAAACTAATATTATGAAGTTTATATTAATTAATGATAAGAGGTTTTATTAGTCATTAAGGCTACAAGTACCTTATGGGGTAAGTACTCGTAATATACCTATATAATAACTGATTATAGATATTAATTAACTCGAAAATGGATATTCTGTTCTTATAATGGAGGAAAGCCATAAAGAGCTGGTGGTTTATTGGAAAACGGGTTTAATTTTTTTTCGACAAATAAATTTGTTGATGGGAAAATGGGTGTTAAAGAGGTGGTATTTGATGGGAAAATGATACTTTCAGATACCAATGGATAACAGTTAAAACACAATCACACATTTGGTATTTTAAACAATGAAGAATCGGTTCCGTTTGGATTAGGTATTTTTCGAGGTATTTTTCAAAAACAGCACTGTAGTCCTTCAAACAACTACAAGTACTGTACGTATCTGCTATTCCTTTCCCTTCTAGACCATTTCTTTTGACTTATGTGCTTTCTGATACAAGATTTTCATTAATTTTTTTAAATGCAAAAAATAAATAATGAAATATGTATGAATAAAAAAAATACTATTTTAATTATTGCCACTTTGCTCATACGTTGGACGACTGGTAAGAAAACCGTGAAGAGTTGCTATTTTTGTGAATGATAACTTTTCCCGTAAATGACCTGCTCTTTATGGCTTTTCTTTATTATATGTCAAGGTAACTGCTTCTAACGACCATTTTACATCTAATTTAATTAGTACTTTAAACAATGATATTCAGATATTTCTTTCCCTTTTAGACCAACTATTTTGGTTCTCTGGGAAAAAAGATTTTACCTTACTTTTTTTTTACTACAAAAGAAAAAATTTATTTCCCTATACATTCCAAAAATACTTATTTATTCACATACAATCAAGTATGTATACAAGTATATTAACAGTACTTACTACGTAAGGTACTCAGTTTTAATCATTAATAATACATTTTAGTGTTATTTCAATTATCACTAAAATGTATTATTGGTATAAGTTTTTTAAGCATAATAGAATTTTTTTACATAAATTAGCATGTTTTTGTCATTAATCAAATTTACTATGTTATAAGTAAAAATCACTATTTATGTATAAAAACATACTTTTACTTATGTATATAAATATAATGAAGGCTTCAATCCCTTTGTGTTTCGTGTTGCGCGGAACTACTACGCATACCTCTACTCCACTTTTCCTTCTTCCAAGTTATTATTCCCCACACGTGTGAGATTTACATTTATTATTTGTTAAAACTTCGGTACCTTCTTTACGCACATTTTTTTATCAAAGGCATTTGCAGCAATTTTCCATTGCTAATGGGCACATTTGCAAGTGCATAAATGCCAGTGGTTCTGACCTGCAATTACCCTTCCCTGGCCCAACTTACAGCATTGGAAAACGGAAGTCCGAACGCATGCTTTTTTGCTTGCAGCCGCAGACAAAAAATTTACGTTTGCTCTCCACGCGCTCTTCCGCAGCTTAACGTCTCTGTTTGGGCTCCATCCAACTCCAACACGTGTCGCTCTCTGCAAACTTTCCTACTATAGGCACGGTCAAATCATTTCTACCATAAAGGTTTCCTTTGAATTTCTTCATTTGGAGCCTAGTGTTGGGAGGCCAGTCAGAAAACATGACTGTTTGTAAGTGAATGGATCATGGGCTTCAGTAGGAACAACAAGAGATGGATTGTAGATTACTATTAAAAACCAATTTACTCATCTTCTTATCAAGCATGATTCGAGGATTATAATTTACTTGCTTTCTTGTAATCATCTGCTCATCATGTACTTTCTCCTATCATTTGTGATTGGCGGAGAGTTTTACTCTGCCAAATTCAGTTTGTCACATTTAAGCATATCTACATATAGGCAAATAGGACTACGGTCTTCCTGGCAAATCTAGGATATAATCAATTGGAAGAGTTTGCTTTGCATGTAGAACCACCTAATCTATTTGCGAATATTTGTGTGGAAGATGTAAGAAGCGTTAAATTTCCTAATATGATTGAGTCTGACTCATTTGTAGTTTAATTTATGTAGCTCTCTTTTTCATTTAAAAAAAAAAGTTGCTCACAAGCAGTGAGCCCACCACTTACATATGCCTCCAAGAACCCGTTGCGGTCGCAAATAAAAGATGCTAAATGTAAAATGAAAGTTCAATAAATTATAATTAGGAGTAAGAAATTTATAAAACATAAAGACAAAATATAAAGGAAAATATAAAAATTAGACTCTATACTATTATATTACTATGAATGGGACGCATTCATAATCATAGTTGAAACTTCTTCAATTTATATGATAGTTGAATTTTTTTTTCCTTTGATTTCCTATGTAATGTGTACATTGTTATCATAGTTACTATTTTAAAGTTATAGTAACCAAACAAACTAAGAGTTCGTTCGTTATAAGAAATTCGGTTAAAAAAGTTTGGATTGTGATTTTTTACAAAAATTTTTTTACGTTTTTCATGAATATATTTTTCAATCACCTTTTTACCTCACATATATCAAGTTGTTACAATACATTTTTCTACAAAAACTCTTAAAAATAGCAATTCAAACAGGAATTATTATTCAAAGTAATACTAATAGTAGGGTAAGTACATACCAATCATATACATTTTTAAGGAAGTTAATTGTTAGTTTGGTATAATTGTTAGTTTGGTATAGGACACTTTATCAAAAGAAATTAAACAAAATAACAAATAAAATTTACTTATAATTATATTTAGGAGAGCCAAAATAACATAATTTTAGTTGACAACTAGAATTATAGGAAGGATTTTAAAATTCTGAAAACTTTTGCAGGGCGGCTGTCCCTGCCCATCCCCCTGTGTCAATTAAATTTTAGTTTAAAGATGTGTTCCAATCTTGTGGAACATAATCATTGAACTTGCTCATTAATTACTCAAGAGGGTTAGGTTAAAGCATCTTTGCCAACCGTTTTTTGCATTTAAACAGTGGTTGATGTTCGTGTGGTATAAAATTTAATTGCTTTCGGCTGACTCTAAGTTGTACAATTGAAAAAAAAAATTGCTGTACTACGCTCCAAAAAACTTTCTGCCGAAGCATATATATAAAACATGACAAATATCTTTCCAGCACTTATATTCTAGCATATAAACACGAACTAGGCACCTTTCCTGAACAGCTAGACATCTGTTTAAACACAAAACTAGCCCATGCAGGACTATACATTTCTGCATCCATAAACAATTACATTTCGATTTTAAGTTTCCTGATTCTATATTGAAATCCGCATTGATTAGCCAACATGCTAACTCTCATAATTCCTCATCTACTTCCTTAGTCATTTTCTTTGACCATTGTATATCGGTAACACTAATGCACTCCGGTAACATTAATTTTGTACATTATCGTTTTACTTTTTATATTTATTATCTTAGCGTTTATATTTATTATGATAATGCGTATATTTTATGATATAATTGACACTAGTAATTGTAGAAATCCCAAATTCTCTATTTCCACAATCTCAAGGGTTGAAAAAACCTCAATTTTTTTTCTCAGACTCTTTACTTTGTTGGTCATTGTTATTAATCTCTCAAATCAATGGTCATGATTATTAATACGAGAGCATTAGAAGAGAAAGTGATCAAATTTAGAAATTCGCTCGAGAAAGAAAATTAGAGAGTTAGCTTGAAGGTTCCACCACAGAGGACAACGTATGTCATTTTGACACACACATATATATATATATAAATTGGGGTGTGATGGAAGGGATGAGCAACTATTGTGGGTTTAGTTACACCCATCACATCTTTAGCTAAAATGCTTTGTCCCATCTGCCGTCGTACTGAGGATAAATAGTCCAAAAAACAATTAAAAAAATTTCTTTCAGAACGAAAAGCCAGTGTGGGGTGCAGGTCCCTTGTTAACGTGCAATGCCAAACCGGTCCTTCTCAACAACGAAACGGGTATTAAAAAAAAAACTATGCAGTGGTAGTCAATAAAATTTCTTTACTTTATTCAAACCAAGATCATTTCCAGATTATTTGACCGCTCTCTCGTTAACTTTGATTCATCTGTTCTTTCTTGATCTCCCTCCGTTTGTCTGTTCAATAATTTATTATCTCATTTCTCTTCTTCACCTTCCCACCAGAAAAAAGAATTTTCAGGCTGCTTGCTCTGCAGTCGGCTAGATCTTTTTGAGAGTGAAACTAAGGAAAAATCCCTGCACTACAGATGGACGTGGCCTCCACTTGCAGCGTCGATCGTGTCTTCCTTGATCTAAAGTTGCTTATGGACGACCTCAATGTCATGTTCCGAACAGGCAAAATTGGATATACGTACGTGGGTGTAACATTTCTCAAAATTGAAGCTGCGTACCTGAACATAACATTTCTCAGAACATTTGTTATGTGTGCAAGAAATTGGAGCTACAGCAGTGATTTTCACTTGGAATCTGAGAATGTTGGTAACAAGGTGAGTCTTCCATCTTTTTTATCTTGCATTGAAGATACCGTTCACAAATATGAGGAGGACATTCACTCTCTTTACCTTATGTTGGAATCTGATGCACGTGGCATACGTGATGTTGGCGATGAAGTGGTTTTTAAATTTTTGAAACAGATCAAATCATTTAAGCAAGAAATCATTCAAGTTTACTTTACTTTGGCAAGCAGCAGATCATTGGAATCAAATTCTTGCATGCCTGTTGATGAACTAATGGAATTTATAGACCGCATTCTACGAAATCTAGCGGATTTAACAACTATCGATTTGTGTATTGTTGAAATGGATCCCCAAGTTAGTGTTCAAGTCCAAGCCCTTGAAGCAAAGCTAACATTCTTGAAAAGCTTCATTCCCTTTGCCAAATTGCGAGGAACTGTAAATATTCCTGCCTTGCTGTTGGCTCACTTTGAAGTGGTGGCTTTGAACGCAGCATGCCTCTCTTACATGTGTTCTTGTTGGGATGACGCATTCTGCAATCCTGAGTTCTGCTCCATGATATATGAGCAACAACAGAAAATCATGCCTATTGATTTTCAAGTCTATGAGATTTATATGGAAGTTCTTAGAGCTACAAGATCCTCAAAATCATTGCATAATAGAATCATGGATAAGCAGATATTGAACAACTTCAGTGATTCTCTGATTAATTGTCTCTGGAAGCTGTTATGCTGCAGCTCTAGCTTTATGGATTCTTTGAAAGATGAAATGCGAATACTCTATGCAGGACTGAGGTTCTTGAGAAGCATTTTAAGGGAGCAGCAGGAGAAGAGGGATGAACAAAATGAAACAATTGTTGCTCTTCTTAGTGAAGCAGGCATTATAATTTGCTCACCTTCTCTAAACAGAGCGAAAGAAGGAGAAGTTAGCTTCTCAGAATCCACAGAAGCCCTTGCCTGTTATGATACGCTGGCTAATACCAACATTCGTATCAAGCATTTTAAGGATCAGATCAGTGGCTCCAGCATTATTGAAAGTGTTCCTTCCTTTCATAGCTTAAGAGCAACAGAAGTTAGCAAGACTTCCGGCCGCATGCTATCAAAAGGTAAAATGCCAATAACCCATGAAGTCATGGTTGGCCTTGATGATGAGGCAGCAAAAGTAATTGAACGACTTATATGGGGAACAAAACAGGTGGAAATTGTTCCCATTGTGGGAATGGCTGGGGTTGGTAAGACAACTTTAGCCAAAAAAGTTTACAATGATAGCTCAGTAATCTGTAACTTCCACATTCGTCTTTGGTGCACTGTTTCTCAAGAATTTAACATGAAAAGCTTGTTGATACAAATTTTGTGCTCTGATGCCAAACATTCCAGGATGGATGATGACTTTCAAAAGGATGAACATGCATTGCTTGAAATGTTCCGCAAAAAGCTATTGAAGAATCGGTATCTTGTTGTTTTTGATGATGTCTGGGACACCGGGGCATGGCATGAGCTGGGAATTGCATTCCCGGATGACAAGAATGGAAGTAGAATCATCTTTACGAGTCGATCTTCTAATGTAGCTTCACAGGTTCAATGTGGCGGAGAACCTCACTATCTTCACCCACTCAGTGAGAAAAAAAGTTTTGAATTACTGCAGAAGAAGGTTTTTGGAAAAGAAGACTGTCCTCAGGCATTGCATGAATTGGGAACGGAGATCGCCAAAAAGTGCAAGGGATTGCCACTTGCAATTGTTGTTGTAGCTGGAGTCCTAGCAACGATAGAGCATGATATTTGTGTTTGGGAACAATTTGCTGAAAGTTTAACTTCAACCACGGTGTCTGGTGCAGAACAATTCAAGAAGTCGATGGAGCTCAGTTATGAGCATTTACCATATCACTTGAAGGCATGCTTGCTGTATTTTGCTGCATTTCGAGAGGATGAAAAAATTGGTGCCAAGAAGTTGACGAGTCTCTGGATTGCAGAAGGGTTTGTGGAAATAATTGAAGGAAAGAGATCAGAGGATATTGCAGAAGAATATCTGATGGACCTAATTCATCGAAACTTGGTTATGGTAAGTCAAAGCAGATCCATTGGTGGAGTCAAAACTTGTTACATTCACGATTTGATATTACAGTTCTGTAAGACTGAGGCAAAAGAAGAGAAATTTCTTCAGGTCTTGCAAGGATATGATGAGCTTTCTACCTTTAATGTGCCTCCCAACCTACCTCGGTTGTCCATTTGCTCCAGTGAAGAAGATTTTATAAAGTCAAAACTATTTTGTCCAGATTTAGATACTCTACTATTCTTCAATGCTACTCCAGGATTTAAGTTTGGGCTGCTTAATATCTCCTTTTTTTGCATCTACAAACATCTTAATGTTTTGAATTTAGAGGACATTAACCTAATGTTGAAGGAGCTTACAACTGAAGTCGAATCACTTCTTTGTTTGAGGTACTTAGCCCTTCGTACAGCTCAGCCCATGGAATTCATTCCACCATCTATAGCCAAGCTTTCACATTTGGAAACCTTCCGTCTAAATTCTTACGCAACGGTTTCATTGCCAGATAGCATCTGGAACATGAAGAAGTTGAGGCATGTACGTGTACGGCGTAAATGCATTATTCTTTTCTCTTCCAATGACAACGTTGTTGAAAACCTCTCCACTTTACCCAATTTGGACACACTCTCCAGTCTGTGTCTTCATCTTGATCAAGAAGCAGAGAACATATTGAGAAGGATTCCCAACATTCGCCGACTTAAAATTTTCAATCATGGGGGACAAAATAGAGTATGCTGCAACATGAGTCGACTGGTATGCCTAGAATCACTCACCTTAGATGGCGATGGCTTCTCAGGTTCGCGGGAACATGTTGAGCTTTCTTTTCCGATGAATTTGAAGAAGTTGAGTCTTTGCAATCTGGGTCTTCCTTGTAGAAAAATGTCATTGATTGAACAACTACCCAATCTTGAAGTCCTCAAATTAAGAGACCAGTCAATCGACGGCAAAAAATGGGAGCTGATGGAAGGAGGATTCCCAAAACTCAGGGTCTTGACTTTGGAATGTGTAGAGGTTGTGGAGTGGACAGAGACAGACCCTGACAGTGAAGATTACTTCCCGTGTCTTCAGCAATTAAAACTGGACGGAATTTCTAATTTGGAAATGATGCCTTCTTGTTTAGGGCGTATATCAACTCTTGAAACGATTGAGATGGAGGATTGCGGAGATGGTGTCAAATCTTCAGTACGGGAAATTGAAGATGCACAGAAAAATTATGGAAATGAGAAGCTGAAGATCATCATCATAGATTGAAGGGCATCAGCTGGTGCAATATCTGGTAATTTTTTTTGTCATGCCGTTAATTGGCTTGTAGAAATAATCATGTTTTTTCTTTTAAACGAGTTTAATTTATATATACCCTTTGGTAGCTTTTTTGTACTTCAGTTGCCTGTATTGCATGCACGAGCACAGTGAAATTGATGAACAAACAACTAATTAAATGCTCTTTTTTTTTTCCTTTTGTTCACGAAATTGATGAACAAACAACTAATTACTGCTATATTTTTTCTTGATGAGATATCATTAGGGAGTGCTACGGTACGTAGCAGTTTTTCCTCTTGAGTTGTAATTGACCATATGTGTGGTCTGGCTTTCTTTGGTGCTTTTGTGGAAGATGGAGGTAAAAGTTGGCAAGGATCGATGGCTCTTTTCTTGTCAAGATATGGTGGAAACAATCAATGAGGTTTGTACACTGTGCACCATTTTATCAATATGCACGGCAGCATAAAGGTTATTCAGATATTTTGCTGTTGGTGTATTTTGTGTAATTTCGTTTTGCTGAATTTAGTGATGGTTGTGTGCTATTTCTTTTCAAACATGTGTCAATTTACTGTCAAGGAACTATGTTATCTTTCTTTTAAATTATTTTTTTTAATATTTGAGGTTCAAACTCCATCATTTTGACAGAATTGATTAACAATTTATGTCTGTGCTCATGATTCTTGGAAGAATATGACAGCTCAATTTGAAAATTAACAGCAGATTTTTGATCTCCAAATTCATGTCGAAAGGAAACCTCTATGATCATCTCTTTTCTGCTCAAAACAGGTTTAAGGTAAAAATTGCAATTGGGGTCGCAAAAGGCATTACGTGGCTTGATCAGGATAGAATAGTACTCCATCGAAGAATTGGTTGAAGATATATGCTCAATCTTAGATTTGGATTTAGGATATCCAACTTTGAGATTTGCTAAATTTTCAGAATCAAGTTGGAGAATTTTTGCAAAGGATGTCTACAACTTGGTTTCATCCTGCTTGAGCTAATTGCTGGACAGGGCATTAGTAAAATAATTGATTCTCCAAAGAGCTTGAAAGGTGATATGATTGTTTGAATATTTAATCTTCTATTTTTTAATTCCACACCATATGTTTTAGATGATATATGGAGCCAGGGATAAAATATCCAAATTGGAGAGAAAACGTGTAAACATTTCACAATTGTACAATAGGTTGAAGCCTCTATTTATAAGCTTTGTCGAGTGAACCTATACAATTAATACAATGAATTTTGGGCTAATTAATATAGAATCAAAAGAAAAAAAATGAGATTTGAATAATTTTAAAAGTCTCTGTTTCTCAAGTTATACTGATACATGGTAATATTCCAACCGTGCAATTATTGTGCTACATGATAACGGTTTAACTGAGTTGATGCTTTTAGTGGTGGAAAATTTTTAGTAACGTACTTATCAAAGTCAATAAACTAGAAGTTCAGAATCCAAAATAATTTTTTCTAAAAAATATATAAATAATCTTTCAGTTTAATAGCAGATTTTATTTCCTCTAAATCTTGCAGCAGAAAACATAACGTCTACGTCAGTGCAATATGATCTGCTTGCTTGTCATGGTAATCCTAACTAACTATGCTACTCAGTATTATGCTTAAGAAACCAAATTGAAATGTAAAAGTTTCATTGTCACTTACCAAATTGAGGCGAATTAGGAAACTGACAGGACATTTTGTGGACTACTCTTCATGTGCTATGAATTTACTGTAGCTTTGTTCTACAAGGATCACCTTGAGTCAAATTCACACTATAACTTTCGAAAGTAAAGCAAATATTTTTTATACCATGCAATTTTTCTCAACAATACTTGTTCAATATAACCTGTTACATCTATAGCTAGCTCGATTGCATACTTGGCTATGAGACTAAATTTCTCTCCATTGCATTGGAAAAAGGTTCTCTCCATTACACCCTAATAAAATCAATTTCAAATTTATTTTTGAAAATCAACACTATTCATAATGTATTTCATGAATTGTATTAGTTATACATAAAATTTTGCATAAAATTGATTAAGTTTTGCCTGTTAATTAATCATTAATTTTTTTTTATAATTTTGACTCATTTTTCACCATTCAAATGTTTAGTATAAATTGAATACCAAAATATAAGCAAAAGAATATCATTTTTTTAATATATTGATCTAGATATAAAAAAAGAGAAATAATAACACAATCAGATGAACTTATAGAGTTATAAAAATTTAAATATAAATAAGTGCAGAGAACAATGGAGAGGATTCCAATGGAGAGGATATTAACCCCTTGGCTATGGCCTTGGAAGATGATAATCGTACGGTTGATTCCTTGTTTAGACTAGCTTTTTCTCATGAGAATGATGGATAAATATGTTAATAAGGTTACCAAGGGAAAGCATTGACAGGTTGTGAGCCAATCAAAATAAAATATCTAGTCTAAAAAATAAGATCTTGTATTCTGCGGTAATTAGGATCATCTCTACAGGTGAACTAATTTATTTCTTTTCGAAGCAATGAATAAAAGGGAAATTTTGGATATTAAACTAACTAATCAATTTAATCACAAAATATACATATGAAAATTAACTAAGATTAAATTAACAATATTTAATCGTGACTATCCGCCCGAAATTTTGATCCTTAAGCGTGACCATCTGGCGTGAGCACGCCTAACTGCTATGGAGTCTTCTGACCGCGGACGTGAATTTTCTTGCCTTAAGCGTGACCACCTGGCGTGGGCATGCCTAACTATTGGAGAGTCTTCTGCCCGTCAATTCTTTAATCCATTCATTTTCTTTGACCGTTATATATTGGTAACATTAATTTTGCAAGTTATCGTTTTACTGTTTATATTTATTATCTTAGAGTTTACATTTATTATTGTAATGCATATATTTTATGATATAATTGACACTAGGAAATGCAGAAATCCCAAATTCTTTGCTTCCACAATTTCAAGGGTTGAAGAAGCCCTCAATTTTTTTTTCTCATACTTTTTAGTTTGTTGGTGATGGTTATTAATCTCCAAGATCAATGGTCATGATTATTAATACGAGAGAATTAGAAGAGAAAGTGATCAAATTTAGTGGTTTGCTCAAGAAAGAAAACAATTGAAGAAAATTAGAGAGCTAGCTTGAAGGTTCATTATATTTTGATCATTTATATTTTGACGTCTCTTGGATCATTTATATTTTGATGTTTCTTTATTTTCTGTTCTTCCACGGAGCCCACCACTTGAATGTGTCGGCAAGTGGTTTTTGCCTTTTTGCTTTATTGAGGCAATATAAATGTATAATAGGGAGGGGCTGATCCGTCTGGACCACTCTTGCTTTGGACAATAAAATCATCAAAGTGTCTTAAATCCCCCTAATCACTGCTGTTATTGTGAATCAACGCCACTAAAACATAGGCTTTTATGAATGTTGATGACAGAGTCAACTAATTTTTATCAATTTCCATTTGTAATTAGTTCAAGATAAATTTGGATTTTGGGTGAAGCCAATTTAACCCAATACGTGCCTAGCTCCAATTCCACCTAGTTGAATAATTGATTATCATTGCCTGGGGTCCACCTCCAATGCCAGTTGATTATCTCAATACTCTTCTTCACTCCAAGAAAAGCAAAGTAGCAGCAATTTTCAGGAAAGAAACACTTTGCTAGCTCTGCAGTTAGTGAGATTTGTCTCTCTTAGAATTTGAGAGTGAAACTGACGAAAATCCCTCCATAAGAGATGGAGATGGCCTCCACTTGCAGCAGTGATCGGATCTTACTTGATCTAGAGTTGCTCCGGAACAGCTTCCGAGGCCAGTATGTTCCTTACTATGTTCATGATGCAATCAAACACATGAAAGTTCTCAAAATATTTCTTATGTGTGCAAGAAAGTGGAGCCGAAGCAATGATTTGCACTTGGAATTTGACAATGTTGTGAAGCGGGTGAGTCTTCCATCTTTCTTATCTTGCATCGAAGATACCTTTCACAAATATGAGGAGGATATTCACTCTCTTTCCCCTCAAATATGGAGTGTTCCTCGAAATACGGACAAATATGGAGTGTTCCTCGAAATTGAGAAACAGATCAAATCACTGAAGCAAGAAATCATCCAAATTTACTTTGCTTTGGCAAACAGCAGGTCATTGCAATCAAATTCTTGTATGACAAATGATGAACTGTTGGAATTCGTAGACCGCATCCTACAAAATCTAGCAGATTTGAGTCACTATCCAAATGGCTATATGCATCGGCACATTAGTGCATCGTTTATTTCTGCTGCTGTGAGTGCTCCAGTCCAAGCCCTTGAAGCAAAGCTGACATTCTTGAAAAGCTTCATTCCCTTTGTCAAAATGCGAGGAACTGCAGATATTCCTGCCTTGCTATTGGCGCACTTTGAAGTGGTGGCTTTGAAGGCAGCACGCCTCTGTTACATGTGTTCTTATTGGGATGACGCTGAGGAAATGCACAATCCTGAGTTCTACAACAACAGAAGATCAGAGCTGAGCAAATTCATGATGTATGAACAACAACTGAGGAAATGCACAATCATGATGTATGAACAACAACAGAAGATCAGAGCTGTTGATTTTCATGTCTACGAGATTTATAAGGAAGTACTTAGAGCTTCAAACTCCTCAGCATCATTACACACACCAATGATGCAGGATAAGCAGATATTGAACAACTTCAATGATGCTCTTATAAGTTGTCTCTGGGAGCTGTTATGCTACAGTTCAAGTTTTATGGATTCTATGAAAGATGAAATGCACATACTCTATGCAGGACTGAGATTCTTGAGAAGCATTTTAAGGGAGCAGCAGGAGAAGATGGATGAGCAAAACAAAAAAATTGGTTCTCTTCTTAGTGAGGCAGGCATTATAATTTGCTCGCCTTCTCTAAACAGAGTGAAGGAGGGAGAAGTCAGCTTCTCAGAATCCACAGAGGCTCTTGACTGTTATGATGCACTGGCTAATACCAACATCCATATCAAGCATTTTAAGGATCAGATCAGTGGCTCAAGCATTATTGAAAGTCTTCCTAGTTCCTCTCGTAGAATAAGAGCACCCGAAGTTAGCCAGACTTCCAGCCTCATGCTATCAAAAGGTAAAATGCCAATAGCCCATGAAGTCATGGTTGGTCTTGATGATGAGGCAGCAAAAGTAATTGAACGACTTATATGGGGACCAGAACAGGTGGAAATTGTTCCCATTGTGGGAATGGCTGGGCTTGGTAAGACAACTTTAGCCAAAAAGGTTTATAATGATAGTTCAGTAATCTGTAACTTCCACATTCGTCTTTGGTGCACTGTTTCTCCAGAATTTAACACGAAAAGCTTGTTAATACAAATTTTGTGCTCTAATGGAAAACAGTCTAGGATGGATGAAGAGCTTAAAAACTTGAATGAACATGAACTGCTTCACAAGCTCTATCAAAGGCTGAAGACGAAGAGGTATCTTGTTGTTTTTGATGATGTCTGGGACATTAAGGTATGGAATGAGCTGAGAATTTCATTCCCCGATGAAAAGAAAGGAAGTAGAATCATCTTCACGAGTCGATCTTCTAATGTGGCTTCACAGGTTGAATTTGGGGGGAAACCTCACAATCTTGTCCCACTCAGTGAGAAAGAAAGTTTTGAATTACTGCTGAAGAAGGTTTTTGGAAATGAAGATTGTCCTCAAGCATTGCATGGATTGGGAATGGAGATTGCCAAAAAGTGCAGGGGATTGCCACTTGCAGTTGTTGTTGTAGCTGGAGTCCTAGCAACTACAGAGCATGATATTTGTGTTTGGGAAGAATTTGCTGAAAGTTTAACTTCGACCATGGTGTCTGATATAGACCAGTGCAAGAAGTCATTGGAGCTCAGTTATGAGCATTTACCATATCACTTGAAGGCATGCTTGCTGTATTTTGCTGCATTTCGAGAAGATGAAAGAATTAGTGCCAAGAATTTGATGCGTCTCTGGATTGCAGAAGGGTTTGTGGAAAAAATTGAAGGAAAGAGATCAGAGGTCATTGCAGAAGAATATCTGATGGACCTAATTGGGCGAAACCTAGTTATGGTAAGTGAAAGCAGATCCATTGGTGGAGCCAAAACTTGTTACATTCACGATTTGATACTTGAGTTCTGTAAGGGCAAGGCGAAAGAAAAGAAATTCCTTCAAGTCCTACGAGGATATGATGAGCTTTCTACCTTTAATGAGCCTCTCAACCTACCTCGGTTGTCCATTTGCTCCAGTGGCGAAGATTTTATAAAATCAAAGCTATTTTGTCCACATTTAGGTACTCTACTATTCTTTGGTGCTACTCCAGTATATGAGAAGTTTGTATCTACAAACATCTCATTCCTTTTTTGTATCTACAAGCATCTTGAAGTTTTGAATTTAGAGGGCATTAACCTAATGTTGAATGAGCTTCCAATTGAAGTCGAATCACTTCTTTGTTTGAGGTACTTAGCCCTTACAAGTCTGACCATGACATTCATTCCACCATCTATAGCCAAGCTCTCACATTTGGAAACCTTTTGTCTAAATTCTAATGGGCCCCCGGTTTCATTGCCGGATAGCATCTGGAACATGAAGAAGTTGATGCATGTACATGTAAGACCCGCTTTTGATATTCGTCTGTCTTCCAACGACAATGTTGTTGAAAACCTCTCTACTTTACCCAATTTAGACACACTCTCTACTCTGTTTCTTTATCGTGACATTGAGAACATATTGAGAAGGATTCTCAATGTTCGCCGACTTAAAATTTTATATGTGTGGCAACAAAATGGAGTATGCAACATGAGTCGACTAGTATGCCTAGAATCACTCACCTTAGATGGCCACGGCTCCTTTGATTTGCGGGTACATGTGGAGCTTTCCTTTCCCATGAATTTGAAGAAGTTGTGTCTTTTCAATCTGGGTCTTCCCCATAGAAAAATGTCATTGATTGAACAACTGCCCAATCTTGAAGTCCTCAAATAACAACAGTGGTCAACGGAGGGCCAAAAATGGGAGCTGATGGAAGGAGGATTCCCTAAACTCAGGGTCTTGACTTTGGAATATGTACAGGTTGTGGAGTGGGCACAGACAGACCCTGACAGTGATGATTACTTCCCGTGCCTTCAGCAATTAAAACTGGACGGAATTCTTAATTTGAAAATGATGCCTGCTTGTTTAGGGCGTATATCAACTCTTGAAACAATTAAAGTGCTACATTGCGTAGATGGTGTCAAATCTTTGGCACGGGAAATTGAAGAAGCACAAAAAAATTATGGAAATGAGAATCTGAAGATCATCATGATAGATTGAAGGGCATCAGCTGGTGCAATATCTGGTAAATTTTTTTTTTGTCATTACCGTTAATTGGCTTGTAGCTTCTTTTAAACGAGTTTAGTTTATATATACCTTTTGGTAGCTTTTTTGGACTTCAATTGCCTGTAATGCATGCACGAGCACATTGAAATTGATGAACAAACAACTAATTATTGCTCTGTTTTTTCTTGATGATATCATCAGGGAGTGCTACGGTGGTTTTTCCTCTTGAGATTGTAATTGGTCATCTGCGTGGTCTGGCTTTCTTTGGTGCTTTTGTGGAAGATTGAGGTAAAAGTTGAAAGGATCGATGGCTCTTTTCTTGTCAAGATATGGTGGAAACAATCAATGAGATTATTTAGATATTTTGCTGTTGGCCTATTTTGTGTAATTTCGTTTTGCTGAATTTAATGATGGTTTTGTGCTATTTCTTTTCAAACATGTGTCAATTTGCCGTCAAGGAACTTTGTTATCCTTTTTTTTTTTCTATTTGAGGTTCAAACTCCATCATTTTGATAGAATTGATTAACAATTTAAGTTTGAGCTCATGATTCTTGGAAGAATATGATAGCCCAATTTGGAAACCTCTACGATCATCTCTTTTCTGCTCAAAACAGGTTTACGGTAAAAATTGCAATGGGGTTACGTGGCTTGATCAGGATAGAATTGGTTGAAGATGTATGCTCAATCTTAGGTTTGGATTTAGGATATCCAACTTTGAGATTTGCTAAATTTTCAGAATCCCATTTTACTTCTTCAAGTTGGAGAAATTTTGCGAAGGATGAAGTATGGGACTTAAGTTCCTTTAAGAAGGATGTCTGCAACTTGGGTTTCTGCTGCTTTGGGCTAATTGCTGGATGATAGAGCAATTATTTTGCACACTTTGCACCATTATTTTGTCCTAATTATGGCTACTCATGGTGCTAGGAGTTGGGATTTTGCTCATATTTAGTATTTGTGTAAAGTGTAGGTGATTGCGTAAAAAATGCTCTCGCAGAGCAAATTTTCAGAAGACTTTTTGTCCCAGGGCGTGCCCACGCCAGAGACCGAAAGAGGTACATCAAAAGGACGGAACCGCGGGATTAATTGCAGCAAAGCCAACTAAGGATCCCGGTCCACGTGAGCCCGAAGCACTGGATCAGAACCTTTAAAAACAAAAGCTTTGTTCCTGACCCTGGGTGATTTCTCACCTGCGGCGCTACAGAGAAAAAAGAAGGGTTAATTACATTTACCTCCCCTGAGGTTTGACCAAATAACGAATCGATCCCTGAGATTTGACCAAATAACAAAAAGGTCCCTCAACCGTTAGTCTTTGCCGTTGACTGTTAGGGTTAATTACATTTACCCCCTGAGATTTGACCAAATAACGAATCGATCCCTAAAATTTGACCAAATAACAGATTCCTCCCCCACACTAACTTCTGTCACTTATATGTAACGGAAATAGCCAAAAGTCTGAATAACCCTTATTGATTTCCATCAAATTTTTGACCTATCGATTTTTGTGTTTTCAAAAAAAAATTTTGGTTAACAGATAAAATTTTGAATCCAACAAATTATTAATTTATTTAACAGATAAAATCAGAGTAAATTTTGGTAGACCTTGTGATGCAAAATTTGCCATACACATATTTTGTAATTTGGTGAAATAGTGTGACAAATTTTGGATTACATCGGGTAATACCCATTATCCCATAAAATACCAGTGCTTTACGACTTTTTCCAATTATATGAACAAAGTACCCATTTTTTCAAAAAGTAATTTATTTAAAAGATAAAGTAAAATTAAAATTTCCAACGAATAAGAGGGTTGAAAATGTAGTACGCATTTTTTCTTTCCATAATGTACCAGTTCCTTATACTTTTCCTATATTATATAAACGAAGTACCAGTTTTCTATTGGCATTTTACTCTATTTATTAGTAACCCATTGTAAAACCAAACCAGCAGAAGGCTTTTCTACACAAAACACTTTGTCACCACAGGGATTTAAAAGTAGTTTGGTCAAACCACAAGGGAGATAGATGTAATTAATCGTTAAAATTTTGATGGAAATCAATAAGGGTTATTTAGACTTTTGGCTATTTCCGTTACATATAAGTGACAGAAGTTAGTGTGGGGGAGGAATCTGTTATTTGATTAAATTTTAGGGATCGATTCATTATTTGGTCAAATCTTAGGGGGGTAAATGTAATTAACCCTAACAGTCAACAGCAAAGACTAACGGTTGAGGGACCTTTTTGTTATTTGGTCAAATCTCAGGGATTGATTCGTTATTTGGTCAAACCTCAGGGAGGTAAATGTAATTAACCCAAAAAAGAAAGAAACCAGCTCCAGGGGAAATAAATTAGACCAGCTTTTGCCTTCTAGTGTCAGACGCTTTTTCCCTTTGTTTTCTTCCGTAGCAATTGAAAAAGCCAGAATCACGTTGGCTTAATAGTTTAGCTTCAATTTCCTTCACTGTAGACGATTTACTCTCTGCTTGGCTTTTGATAAATTTGGTGAGACTCTTATTGACTCCGTACCAGTACGGACATGAAATAAGAAAAGGGATTAAGAGATTCTCTTCGTCCTGCGTTGGTTCGCTTTTCCCAGTTCTTTGGCAATTAATTGAATGGTTTCAATTAAATCACGCAAACTTGATATGACGAGGAGCGGCTAGTTTTCCCCCTTCTACTCAAGGGTTAACGTGAAGGCGCGGTCCATAACATCTGTGAGATCTAATCGAATTTTTATTATTTCTTCCAATTTGTTGCTATTCGTGTGTTTCCTGAATTAATTGTTCATGGGTATTTTATTAATTGAATATCAACGGTCGGGTATTTAATTTAATTTAATAGCCTACTGTCACGTTAATTAAATTGAATCCGTAATTGTTCGTTTAGTTAGCAACTAGTGGCAACCACCATAATTGGTTTTATGTTGGAGAAACGTAAGATCTAGTTTAAATAAACCCTCTTAGCGTGTTCATTGATTAGGGTTGGGTTCTTCTAGTTTTAATGCAGCTAGATAATTAAATTCCTGTCGTACCTAGAGTTGTTTTCTGGTTAGAGAAGCAGTCAATGGTCGTACCTTGGTTGTCGAAAAAGTAAGGAAGAATTGGTTGTCAGAGTTTGTTGATAACTATAACCAACCTAGTGACGAATGGATGAAATATCTGTGCATCGATGATCATTTAATTGGACCGTGCTTGAGCAGTAGATCCTTTGGGTAGAATTTTATGAATTGCTATTTTTACTAAATTGAACTTGTTGAGTTAGCTCTTGAATTTTAATTTTTTTATTTTAATTTTTAGTTTCATCCCATTAATTATCCCCCTGTTTTATTCTATCGACTTGGAAAGAAACAGTTTCCTACCTGTTCCCTGTGGAATCGACCCTACTTGCCATTGTATGCAAATTTAATGTTTTCTATAGACAATTCTGGTATATCGGATCAAGTAAACTCTTCGAGAACAGGGTGAATCAAGTAACCCATTGCACACCTAGAGTTCCTACTCCAGTACTTGAATCTGTTCTATGATTAATTGTGGTGGTAACTAGGACTTTTTAGTAATTATTATTGCACAGGTCCGGCACCTGTCACTGGAAAGGGCATTAGTAAAATAATTTATGCTCCAAATAGCTTTAAAGGTGATATGCTTGTATGAATATTTAATTTTTCATTTTGAATTCCTCACCATATCTTTTAGATGATATATAGAGCTAGGGATAAAATACCCAAATTGGAGAGAAAACGAGTATGAATTTCACAATTGTACAATGGGTCAATGCCTTTATTTATAAGCTATGTCAAGTGAACCTAGACAACTAATACAACGTATTTTGGGCTAATTAATGTATAAGCAAAAGAAAAAGAAAAGAGATTTGAAGATTTTCATAATAATAAAAAAAAAGAGCAGCTAACTAAATTCTTCGTGATGCGAAGAACCAAAAAAGTAATCTCTCTCTTTCTAAATACATGAATGAAATTTAATTGAATAAAACAGGAATCACATTTAATTTTGCCAACATCAGGCCTGAAACAAAAGAAACACATAAATGATTAAACGTTGAAACTACCAAAACAATTTTAGTGGTCCGTGGATCTTTACAATACAAAATATGGTTACTCTTGATCTGTGAGGGTGCTACTATCATTTAGAGTGAAATTGCTCTGGCAAGAACATAATTGTTTTGGCAATATAGCTAACCCTTTTCTATACTTTCCTACTAAGACATACTATCGATAAGGTATTGTTAAAATGATTTATATGTTTTGTTGGAGGAAAAAATTGATAGCAATATGAAATTCAAATAGTTAAATTTCTATTCTTTTTAATTAATTATAAAAAAATTATCTTAGTACGTATCCCTAGAACAAATACCCACTACGTAAATAGGACCCAATTGTTAAGGTTCAGAAGCAGTGAGCCCACCACTTTCGTATGCCTCCAAATACCCTTGTTATAGTGGATGGATCATGGATGACAATTTGATAATGCCGTGCTACCTTCAACTTTTTCGAGGGAATTTTTTTTTTTTTTTTGGGTTCAGATAATTTCTATTGAGAAACTCATCACTTGTATTTTTCCCTTTTACTAAGCAAGCAACTCATTACTCGTGCTAAAGAAATATTATTATTGTGATGTTGTAAGCTCCTATCTAATTTAACTACGAAATATTTTTATCCAAACACAATCAAGTAGTATTTCAGTTTAATAGAAGACATTTTATTTCCTCTAAATCTTGCAGTACAAAAAAAAATTAACATTTATGTGGGGGCAATATGTTCTGCTAGCTTGTCATCATATACCCAAGTAATTATGTTACTCAGTGCATTCCTTGAGAAACCGTATTGAAATGTAAAAACTTCATTGCCACTTAATTACTAAGTTGAGGTTAATTTGGAAAAAGCAAATGATATTTGCACTTCAGAAAAGCTTTAGGTACTCCACACTTGTCCCTTTTTTTGGCTAAAGATGACATAAAGATCCAAAGCCTATGTTCTATAATAACTTGAATACCAAAATTACCCCGAGGTAGTGCTCTTATTTAAATGTTAAATCAAACAACGAATTATTCACCTTGTATAAAATTATGGAGGGATTACGTAGATAAATACGAAAATCATGAGGGGGTAAAATAGATATTTATGCAAATCATAAGAGAATTAAGTGAATAGTGTAATTTTATCATACGCACTCTTAAAGCACGTGTAGTTTAATCGCCATAACTGATTATGCATTTCGTCCATTTTCCACTTTATATAAAATCATAGGGGTTACGTGATACCTTAGATGGATTATCTGACATTGTGCAAAACTATAGGGGGCGTTATATGCAATTTACCCTACAATTTGCTAAATAACTCAAACTCTTGGTATTCAAAAGTGCAGATTATCTACATTTCTTTTTCATATGTTCTAGCATCAGGGGAGTTATATTTAATTTATCCTACAATTTGCTAAATAACTCGAACTCTTGGTTTTCAGAAGTGTGAGTTTATCAAGTTTTCTTTTTCATATGTTCTTGCATCAGGATAGTTCGAATTTGATGGCTTTATATATAGACATAATTGGCCCTTACTTAATTTGTGTACATTTTCTGTAACTACGATAATATTTTGTTTGGAAATAAATCCCCAGCATAACTGAGAAGCCAATATAATGGTGCATAATAGCACATTAATCATAACTTTACATTAAAAGTGTGTGGAATTATAAAGAAAAATTTTATTTAAGAAAAATTGTGTGGAAATCCGTAACTTTACACTAAAATATAAGCATATATTAACGGAATCAGTTTTGTGACGTTGGAAATTTCTGTTTAACCTAAAGTCCTTATTTATTTTTCCTACTCAATGGTTGCATCACGGCGAGAAGTGGAATAAATTTTTATGCTACACGCTTTGGACGATAAAATCATCAAATTGTCTCAAATCACAAAAAAAAAGACAGAGCCCGGGTGCGGATGCAGGGCGCTTCCCAGAAATATGAGGATAAATAGTCCAAAAACAATAAAAATTTCTTTCCTTGAATCTTTCAAAATGAAAGGCAAATGTGGGGTGCAGGTCCTTTCTTCTCAATAGCCTATTGAGTTGATAGGTTGCAATTTTATCATTTATTTTATTATTAATTTCCCCTATTACCTGACTTGATATGGATTAATTATTAGATTATACTCACTTTTCGTAATTTGCATTTATTTCAGGGAGTAGAACAAAAATACCATAATAAGTGCCAATTTGACAGTTATCAGGAAAGAATTCAAATAGCAGGCAATCAAGGGCATTCTTGGAACAAGGAGATGCAATACCTTTTTGGTAATTTTGACGGAAGACAGCAACTAGAAAAAGGAAAAAGAAAGCAAACCTCGAGGAGTCTTCTTCTTCCTCTCCGGAAGGGGGCCGCCGCGCAAGGAGAGCATTAGAATAGGATTTAGATAGAAATTGAAAGGGAACTTTTCCGTTCAGTAGCTTGGGCTTGTTTTCTTTTTGACTTTTCCTTTGTATGCCTTTCTTCCCTTTTGGTTTTCTCCGTGAATGTGATGAGAAAAGGATTGGAAAGCTTTTGCCTTTTCCTTTTTCGTCTTTTAGTGGTTTGCTTCCTGCGGATGTCCAGCCCGAAGGAAAACTATGAAGTACCTTTTGTAGCTTTCTTTCTTTATTGAATAGACGAATTGAATTCGCCCAACTTCCGAATTGATGGCCGCAGCTTTTGCTTCAATTTCTTGTGGATTTTGTTCATCAACTATGAACTAATTTCCTCACCCTAGTCAAGGGACAACGGATGCTTTGAGTTACCTAAAATTGTGAGATCGATTTAATTTTATCTTTTCTTTTTATTTATTGGTATTCGCATATTCCCTGGTTACAATACTTATGATTGTTTAATTGATTGATTGTCTTGGATCCGGATAATTAGTTAATTTGATAATCTATTGTCAGTTGGGACGTTAAATCCGTAATTGTTTAATTGTCTCAAAATAGTGATAACTGGCATGATTGGGTTTGTGTCAGGGGAATACGCGGGCTAATCTAAAATAACCCTGGTAGTGCGTTATTTGATTAGAATAGAGCTCCTCTAATACGTAAGGCAATTGGAGAAATAATCCTAGGTACGCCCATAGAATTTAATTCCCCAATTGCCTTACGTATTAGAGGAGCCCTATTCTAATCAAATAACGCACTACCAGGGTTATTTTGACACAAACCCAATCATGCCAGTTATCACTATTTTGAGACAATTAAACAATTACGGATTTAACGTCCCAACTGACAATAGATTATCAAATTAAATAATTATCCGGATCCAAGACAATCAATCAATTAAACAATCATAAGCATTGTAACCAGGGAATATGCGAATACCAATAAATAAAAAGAAAAGATAAAATTAAATCGATCTCACAATTTTAGGTAATTCAAAGCATCCGTTATCCCTTGACTAGGGTGAGGAAATTAGTTCATAGTTGATGAACAAAATCCACAAGAAATTGAAGCAAAAGCTGCGGCCATCAATTCGGAAGTTGGGCGAATTCAATTCGTCTATTCAATAAAGAAAGAAAGCTACAAAAGGTACTTCATAGTTTTCCTTCGGGCTGGACATCCGCAGGAAGCAAACCACTAAAAGACGAAAAAGGAAAAGTCAAAAGCTTTCCAATCCTTTTCTCATCACATTCACGGAGAAAACCAAAAGGGAAGAAAGTCATACAAAGGAAAAGTCAAAAAGAAAACAAGCCCAAGCTACTGAACGGAAAAGTTCCCTTTCAATTTCTATCTAAATCCTATTCTAATGCTCTCCTTGCGCGGCGGCCCCCTTCCGGAGAGGAAGAAGAAGACTCCCCGAGGTTTGCTTTCTTTTTCCTTTTTCTAGTTGCTGTCTTCGGTCAAAATTACCAAAAAGGTATTGCATCTCCTTGTTCCAAGAATGCCCTTGATTGCCTGCTATTTAAATTCTTTCCTGATAACTGTCAAATTGGCACTTATTATGGTATTTTCGTTCTACTCCCTGAAATAAATGCAAATTACGAAAAGTGAGTAAAATCTAATAATTAATCCATATCAAGTCAGGTAATAGGGGAAATTAATAATAAAATAAATGATAAAATTGCAACCTATCAATTCCCCCCACACCTAAACCATGCTTGTCCTCAAGCATAAGAATAGTAAACAAATACCAAAATTTGATAGTGGCTATTGCTCTATCCAACAAATTGCCAAGATACCAAGAAAAATAATAATCAAGCATCAATGGTCAAGTCCAAGAAACATCATTCCGGTTAGCTTCTAAACCACAAACTCCTCCAATTTCAGGTTAACTAATCTAAGAAAAAGGAATGACGCACAACATTTATCAGTAAATGGTCCAACTATTAACCAAAATCTCAACATTAAATCCATAAATCGGCAAGCTGACTTTTATTATACACTAACACAACATTCACTTTTTTTTCACATTTTTCTAACTTTCACATTTTTTTTATTTTTCTTCTCTCCCTTTTTTTTTTCAGTAATAACAAAAGACTTAGTCGCTAGCCATTGGAGCCTTTTGACGCGAACTCCAACATTGGCCAGATGAAGGAGCCCGGTTATTCAGCTTCTATCGCCACGTGACCACGTACTCATAGGAATTACTACCTTTTGACGCGAGAATCAACACTTTTAGGTGCAGATCCCCGGTTACACAGTAGTAACTAATAGCGGAGTACAGTCAAGTTTATTCATAGCTAAAAATCACAAAAACTCAATATAACACAAGAACCAAAAGAAAACTTGCATCCGCTAGCCTCATTTTCAAACATGGAGAACTAAAGTTAATAACCGGACCAATTCACATGAAAATGCCAATAATCATTCCCTATGCCTAGGAAAGTTAATCAAAAATTATAAGAGTAAAACAATCATCGATATTCACCAAAGAGATGTTTTTGGATTCAACCACATTAACTTGATACCCTTTTATTACTAAAACTCGGCAGTAGCAGAAATAGAGGCAACAATCCAACATCAAACTTTGGCATCACTTACGAGCAAATCACTAAAAAGGAAGAAAGAAATTGAACGAGAGGTGGATAAATAGCAAATTAAAAAGAAAGCAAAAACATCTAAAAAAAAACTAAAAAGCAGAAAAACTAGCGCAGCTGCCCCCCTATACCTAGATCCTACATTGTCCTCAATGGAGGAAATAAAGCAATTAAAGTGAAAAGGATAACGAAACTTCCCTCTCGAGTGGCTAAGGGGTTGGCGGGAACGGCGGAGGGGAACCGATGTGGTGAGACATCAAGTCAACCAGCAAATGCAAAACTCTGTCCACCCAAAATCTCAACAACGTCTCCAATAATGTGCTAAATCCAGCAATATCAGTTCAGGACTTTAGTAATAGCAGCGCAGTCGCAAGCCCTTGGCGGTCAATCAGATCTCTAACCAAATAGAGTTAACGAGTACTCGCACCCTTACCATTGGTGCAAATCGCAATTCAAAATCAATGAGATTGCTATAGCAAAGCAGATCAGTAGTAAAGCAATAACCCCAAGTGTTAATCTAGTCACAAGAAAGATTCTAAACCTCTAAAGAAGAGCAACAGGCGACTGGAATTCCAATGAATAGAGCAAGTAGAGGAACCGTAGGTGGGAACCCAGTCCACCGAAGTCAATTAACAAACCCAGGAAACAAATAAGTCCTCAAATGAGTCAACAAATTGCACAAATGATCAGACCAAAATCACAGACACTGCTCCTCCAAATCAGCAATATAAACCAACATCCAGAATGTCCTCAAAAACTCGATTAAAAACTACTAATGCCAACAAGGAATGCAGTTGCCGAATTAAATCAACCAAAATTTCAACAAGCACAACACTGGCCGAGATTCTTCCCAAAATATCACAGACAATTGTTAAAATTCCAGCCCACCCAAGAACTTCAACAATTCCCCCCAAAAGTTTGAACAAATGTCCCCAGCAGTGACTCCGTAGCAAGAGCCCAAGGGGTCAACAATTTAAGCGATAGTAGTGCAGAAATGCAACAAGAGTAACAAAGGCACAAGCCCATGGCAGACAATGAGGTATCCAACCAAATAGAGTGAACAAATTCAAGGGAGAATACTGCAACCAGTGCCACCGGTACGACGCAAACCAAGAGCAATGAAATCAC
This sequence comes from Coffea eugenioides, assembly GCF_003713205.1. NCBI lineage: Eukaryota > Viridiplantae > Streptophyta > Magnoliopsida > Gentianales > Rubiaceae > Coffea > Coffea eugenioides. The sequence goes on from NC_040037.1 coordinate 14,308,998, forward strand.
AATAACCAAGCAGAGCAGGAGGCCAAGTAACACCCACCAATGACCCCTAAATAATTAGTCAAAAGCAGAAACAATGCAGTCCAAAATCTCAACAATTGCACCAAAGGAAGTATCACAAGAAAATGCCAGGCAGAGCATCAACAACACCTCCCAAGAATTCTATGAAAACACTAACAACGGAGCACCCAACCTAATGGGCACTACAATTTCTCTAGTGAGCAGTTAAATTCAATCATAATGGCAGTGAGACCCCAAAACCTAGACTTCAATTTAATCAACTAACAATGGAGTCACGGGCTTGTCAATTGAGTTTAACCATTAAACCCCAGAAAATTTTCTCCCAACAAACAGGTAAGAGTTGAGGGGGGTTGAGTACCTCCACTGTGTGAGAAAGAGGGAGACGCGAGGGAGATGGGGGTGAGTTGGTCGTGGCGGACAGAGAGGGAATAGTGCGAACAGGGGTAGAGGAGGAAGAGCTCGCACGAGGGAGGTGGAAGTGGAGGTTGCGCAAGCTGTTGACGGCGGCCGTGGGTCGCGCGGCGGCTGGTGGTCGGCGTACAGGAGCGGGGAGAGCAACGAGGGGGGGCGCGCTCCTCGCTCGTTGAAGCGGCAGTGGCGTGCGAGCGGCGCTGGAGGAGGGACAGCGCGAGGTCGGCGTGCGGTGGGGGTGAGCTAGGACAGAGGTGGTGACGCGCTGGGCGACGGGTGGCAGCAGAGGAGATGCGGCGGACAGAGGTTCTGCGTCGAGCAAGAGGAAGAAACAAGGGAGAGAGAGAAAGAAAGAAGAAGAAAGAAAGAAAGAAAAAGAAAGCAAAGAAGAAAAAGAAAAAGAAAGAGAAATTATTTTTTTTTTTATACTTTGAAAATCTAAGCTACGGTGAAACAAAAATTTAAATTTTTTTTTAATTTTTTTATTTTTTTTTTGTAAGATTTAAAAAAAATTATTTTTTTTTTCGAAATTAGAAACCTAGCTTACGGTGGGGAAAAATTTTTCTTTCTTTTTTTTTGTTTTTTATTTAATAATTTTTTTTTTTAATTTTTATTCATTGGCAAATTTTATTTTTTCGAGACTTCAAAAGCAGAGAACCAACAATCAACAACCGGTTCTTGAATTTTTTTTAAATACTTATCTCTCCCGCGAACGTGGCGTGGGCACGCCATGAAGGCACTGAATCTGGAGCTCTCCAGGTGACTTGACGCGGGCACGTCATGAGGATAAGAGAGCTCTCTGACCATGAGCTTTCCATACGACTCGGCGCGGGCTCGTCAAGTCGGAGAGATACCTATGAGTCATCAAAAATGAAAATTAAAGCCATAAATCAGTCAAATCCAAGGAAAAACATATTTAAACTAACAAATAAAATCAAACAAACAACTAAAAGGAATTGGGTTGCCTCCCAATGAGCGCCTTTCTTTAATGTCTTTGGCTAGACATCATCATGTTTTGTTCATGGAGGATAAAATCTTGTGACTCGTCTTAATGCTTCATCTTCAATGTGATCCTGGTAACCCTCATAGATGGAGTAATCTTTGAGCACACGAGCTACGGTCTTCCATGAACTAGTTGATGACGCCAAATAATCAAGCAGTGATCTCAATTCTTCATCCACTCCTCCATCAAGAGCACTCAACGGTTCAAGATATTTGACCATAGCTACTCTTAACTTATTTCTGCCATGAGACTCAAAAACTTCCGGTATAACAAAATCAATCTCATTAGCAGAAATCATGGAGTAAGAGTTAAGAAAATGCGGGTTAGGGAATGGAGGTGGTGTCACCATATTTGATGATTCTTCACTGGATTCTTTCACTTGAATGGGTTGCGGTTGGAGTTCCATTTCTTCCTTTTCGACTTCTTTTTCAACTGCATCTGTAGATTTCTCATTTTGACATTCTTGCATCTCCTCATCACTAGTCAAGCAAATTGCACTCTCATTTTCTTCTAGATCAACAATGGTTTTCGAGGGCAATTCTTCCATTTGAGAAGCCAATCGATTTATTCTGGATGTCAATAGACATAGTTGATCTGCCAGATAACTCATTGCATCCTTCATCATCTCATTCCTCATTTGTGTCTCCTGTTGGAATTGGTATGTATTAGTAAATAATTCAATCAATTCCTGAAGAGACATACCTGACATGGACGATGGCTGTTGAGACTCTTGCTGTTGAAAATCCATTGGTCCGGTCGCATAATCAAAATTGGAATTATCCCACCATCCTTGATCATACCCGTTTGGATTAGGGTTATACCACGTTTGAGACCAGGGTGAAAAATCTCCATAATTATTGAGTGGGACACTCAGATTATCTTGATATTCGGGGCACATACCGGTTGAATGATCCCTGGCATAACAAATTTTACAGGTTGCAGCAGCCATTCTTTCTTTAATAGAGTTTAGTGCCTCTAAATATGCAAACTTAGCAAAAAAAACTAGTCTCATTGCCTTCCCAGGAAACAAAATCCAGTCTATCACCAAAATACGGAGTGTTAGAAGCCATAAACTATATAAAAAAATAAGAAAAAAATAAATAAAAAAATAAAAACAAGATGAACTCAAAAAGAAACAAATTAATCTGGCACCAGTCCCCGGCAACGGCGCCAAAAATTGACAGGGTGTCAAACATGTGCAATAATAAATACC